>NC_140922.1:13495749-13551359 GCF_045865225.1 Trachurus japonicus
CACTGTATATTTGTGGTTTAACTTCTGGCAGTCTGTATGTTAGCATTACCTACATGTGTAAATGTTTTCATAAATATCAAATTCAGACATGTTTGTTGTCTTTAGAAACCTAAGTAGCCTAACTTTTGTAGAATTTCAAATAATTAAGGCTGCACAACATGAGCTTCAAAATATGGAAACACTGGTGGAGCTGGCAGAGTTTAAGGCTACTATGTTTCCATTTACATGTAGCTCACTTTGACCATGTTGTGTCTTCTTGTCCACACTCTGAAATGTTCTTTGTTGTTCTGGTTCCTGAACTAATCATCTGTAGATTAGACTATCCTCTTTCTTTTGTACAATGGCTCACACATGCCCAGTGGTAGATGATTGCTTGAGCATGCCATCCAGGTGTTTTGAAGACATGATAATCTAGATGGAGGTCATTTCACGTAGTGGTGACCTATGGACGTCTCTATTGAAGAAGGCCCATTGCCATAATCGTTATAGTCATAGCAGTAGGTTCGTTACCTTTCTCCTACGGAGACTCATGGAATTTCTTGGTTTCCTTCATCAAACTCATCAAATACAAAATCCAAAAACTCCAAAGCGCTTTCGTGGACAAGTTGTGACCTGCTCATTCACCACACTATGAGATAATAACGGAACGTTATGAAACGGAGCCATTTTTGATGTAAATACAGGGTCTGCTTGCTGAAAAACTGTCCCTGAACGCAACATGCACCAGCGGTTTTGCATGAATTTACCAAGAAAATAACTCCGTCTGGTAACCTTCCGTTATTATCTCATAGTGTGGTGATTGTGCAGGTCACAACTTGTCCACCAGAGCATTTTGGAGTTGTTGGATTGTGTATTTGATGAGTTTGATGAGGGAAACCAAGAAATTCCATTAGCCTTGGCAATGGGCCAATTTGCCAAAATGTTGAACTATTCCTTTAAGGAGATTTATGTTATTGTTTGTACTGATTTCACCTGCATCATCTCTCTTCAGGTTGAGGGCCTGTGGTTTATCACGGACCGGCTGTGACTGTTTGGCCTCTGCTATGAAGTCCAACCTCCATCTGAAATCACTACATCTGGGTGGAAACGACCTGAAGGAGTCTGATGTGCAGGAACCATTGGAGTTTCTGGAGAGTCCAGACTATGATCTGAAGAATTTGAGGTCAGTAGCAGTGGAGTCAGTTCTGTACCAGACCATTTTACCTTTGTTGTGTCCCCACAAACACACACCCACAAACACACACACTACAGTTTATCTTTCATTTACTGTTACTCACTGATCATTTTAGTTATAGTTATTAAATTCATCATTAATTACAGTTCCGAAATAATATTTATTTTGAAATTTCTATCTTTTTATTATTAAAATTATATTAATTTTATAATAGGGCGGCATGGTGAGTTTATTCTGTGTGGAGTGTGTATGTTCTCCCTGCGTAGATTTGGTTTCTCCAGCTTCCTCCCACAGTCCAAACACACACACTAGATTGGCTGGTGTGAATGTGAGTGTGTGTGTGTGTGCTTATTTATTTGTGGCCCTGTGATAGACTAAGGACCTGTCCAGGGTGAACCCTGCCCTTAAGTCCTATGTCGGCTGGGATTGGCTATCCTGCATGGATAAGATAATGGATGAAGTGATGGAATTATTGAGGATAGCCAATAGATGTATAAACAACCGATGCCTTGCATATTGGTGTCCTGTGTGTCAGCTCCAACAGTGATTTATCTCTTTGTCTTCTTCTCTCCACAGTTGGAAGTTTTGAGAAAACAAGTGAATCCTGAGCTGTATCCTGGCGACCACACAGATGGCAGCAGCAGCAGCTTGTGTGCAAAGAGTGTGACTGGGCCACCGTGGAAGTGACACAGGCCCAATTGATGCCCTTTTTTAACTGCATTGTAGACATCACGTCATGGATGGCAGTGAATTTCCCACAGCTCAACCAGGACAAAACTGAGTTTTAGTTCTAGGTCCTGAAACATTTACCAAAACTACTAAGATCTTAAACCAACAGTAAAATCAGTAAAAAATCTGGGCGTGATTTTTGACTCTGAGCTGAATTTTATTGCACATATCATATACACACCGAATTGACCCTTCGCCAACTCCTCCCACAAACGGCTATTGTCCAATCCTACGTTAGCAACCGTATAGGCCTGGCAAGCTTTGGGCAGTTGAGTCATTACATTTGCTTTTGTGGACACATTTTGAGACTAGGACGAAAAACATTTGTTTGTAGAGAAGGATGTTGTTGCTGCTGCTGCTACTACGGCGGTGGCGGCAGCAATATAGAGATGTTCAGATACGAGCGGACTTTTTTTTCGACTTGAGCAAGTGTAAATATGGGGATAACCATATGTTCACCTCCGAAATGACAGCTGTACTTTTACGGGGCTTTTAGGGCTTTTACCTGGGCTTTTAGGCAGGGACTGCTTTCACTGACTGATACAGTGGGAGAAAAAAAAAACAGCAGCGAAAGCTGTATGTGGTTCACAATCGCCCAAAAACTTGCAGTTTGACAACGTTTCATGACCAGTGAGATGACCTAAGTCTTGGTGGGTTGATAGACGGTAAAATGACCAGCCCTGACTGCTGCTCTGTACATTGTCCAGTCATGTCGTTGAACAGATGTTTTATCCTCCTGCGCGAGTCACGTCACTGAAAACTATGAATGATCTTTGTGACTTCTTCTTTCTATTATCTCAGAACAGTTTATCCAGAAATTTGCTGATATTTCCTTTGAAATCGATACCAAATACTGCCAGGAGCATGGCTGGGAGTGAAAGCTTGCCCGGCGTAGCAACAGTAACCAAGGGGGCGGGGCTTACGCGAAGGGTCAATTGACTGTAAAATCTCTCTGCTCACCTTTCCATGTTCATGGAAATGCACCCACCTACCTGAAGGACCTCATCTCACCCCAAACCTCCCAAAGAACCCTCCGCTCAGCTGACAAACACTACCTCCAACCCCCCAGAACAAAGCTCCAAAAAATGGGAGATGGGTCATTCCAGGCAGCTGCCCCAAGGCTTTGAAACACCCTGCCTGACCACCTGAGCCCCCCCCCCCCCCCAGACCACAGACTGTTTTAAAAAAAAACCTAAAAACTTTCCTGTTTAAGAAAGCCTATCCCTGATGTCCTGATCTTTTAGAATGTCCTCGTGCCTTTTTTTTTTTTTTGCTTGGTTTGCTAGACTTTGAACTAAACGCAGTGTAAACAGCTGGATTTATATTTGATCTAGGCATCTTGACCAGCAATGAAAAAGTACAGATGTACAGTTTTCTGTCTTGTCTCTTTAATCAAACTATTTTATCACTCTATAGAACTTACACCATGATGTTTGTCAGCCTGACAGACCAGTTGTTGGGTCAACTTCCATGGTGGAGTAACAGCTACTTTAGGGAATGAGCAGTGTGTCATGGTTTATGTTTCCTCTGTTTTGAGTTCCAGATATTTGTGTTCATTGTTTCTTGTTTTATTTTGAAATGTTGTGTGTCTTCCTGTGCTCGCCTTTACCCCATGTGTCTCCCCTGTGTTTGTATGTAATCTCCCTGCGTCTCATCTCTTTGTCTGTGTAGTTAGTAAACTGTGTCAGTTCCTTGTGTTATTGTCCCTATCAATATTGATATAGTACAACTGGATTATTCTTTGCTGTTTTTGAATTTCCCCCTTTCCTTGTTTTTTTTGGGCTGTTTTGTTACCTTGCCACTTGGTCAGTTTATTTTTGTTCACTTAACCTTTTGTGTCTTCTGTCTGTGTCTGCATCTGCGTCCTGAAAAACTTTAATTGTAACAGAATAATTTTACTAGACAAGAGAAATCTGAGCACATCCCAACTATTCTAACTGAGACTGAAGCTTGTGGTTGTTTGTATCAAAGACAGTTTAGAAACAAGACGCCCTATAGGAGACCAGCCACAGGTCTTGAGTCTATTGACTCATGGGAGAAGTGAACGTGAGCACAGATTATGGTCGATTCTTTTGCCCCATAGTCACTTTAGTTAATATTGGACTCGTTTTTCACAAGCCACTGAACATTTGGACGTGGACATGGCAAATGTCAGATGGAAAAATCAGGAGAAAATCAACTTTGTTCATTCACATTGTAACGTTTGCAACATCCTCGCTAACTAATGTTCATAATGCTATGTCTGTTAGCTATGCAAATGTATAAGAAGATATAAATAGCTCACTTTTCATTACTGACAACTTTTATCCATCAACACACATACTCACAACAGGAGGTGGGGGTATCGGGCAGCCACACCCACAAATCTTTTGTGGCTACCAGCAATTGGGTGGGCATACCGTCCCCTTTTTCTTTGTTGCAGCTTAAAGGGATAGTTCATCCAAAATTCAAATTTCACTCATTATCTACTCACCCTCATGTCAACTAAGAGCTGTGAGAATTTTCAGAGTCCTCCGTCCCTTCTCTGAGTTACGGGGGGGTCCGCGCAGCAGTATTTGTCCATATAATGGTTGTGAATGGTGCTCACTTTTCTTTGTCCAAAAAGACACACCAAAAATCATCCAAATACCTCCATACTGCTAATTACACTTGATTAAAATACATTGCTTATTGCAGGTCCTCCGTGGCTTCTCTGAGTTACGGGGGGGTCCGCGCAGCAGTATTTGTCCATATAATGGTTGTGAATGGTGCTCACTTTTCTTCGTCCAAAAAGACACACCAAAGACCATCCAAATACCTCCATACTTCTCGTCTGTAATGTCCCTCTTGTATTGAAGCCCCGACATGAGAAATTGTTCCGCCAGTGATTTGCACTGACACAGGAAGAGCAGTGAACTGAGACACTGGGAGCTTCCGTTACAAAAAAGCTTAAAATATAGTTTGTTTGTTTTTTCGGAACAATTTCTCATGTCGGGGCTTCAAGAGAGACATTACAGATGGGCAGTATGGAGGTATTTGGATGTTTTTTGGTGTGTCTTTTTGGACGAAGAAAAGTGGTATCCATTCACAACCATTATATGGACAAATACTGCTGCGTGGACAGTCGTGGGCAGTTTTCAATAAGATACCGTGGAGCCCAGTTATGGGACAAAAATGTGCATTTACTTACTAATTCTTTGTCTGTACCTAGAATCAAATCGAGACTAAAAAATGATCACAAAACATTGTTGCATATGATACTGACTTTTTGTAATACCTTGTAATCTGTTTTGTTTTTTGGTTCGTTTGTTCCTATTTGTGCATACGTATGTGTATGTATTTTTTCCCCTCTTTTTTATTTATTTAAAAAAATCTCTTTTATTTCATTCTATTTTGTATTATTTTGTTTATAATGCTACTCAAGATATATTAATGTTTCTTTTGTTTCTTTTGCTTTGTTATTTGTGCAATTGCTTTTATAGGTGAGGTTTAAATATAAGCCTGTAGTGAGTTTCTACCTCACCAACACATGTCTTTTTTTTTCAATTTAATTGTTTGCTTTTATTGTTTCGTTTATAATTGTGCAAATAAACATAAACATGAACATTACACAAATGAGGGTGTTCAGACAATTCCTTTTATTCAAGAATGGGGTCACATCAAAGAAAGTCCCCATATGATTGAGCAGTTGTACATCTTTCTTTATGATGCAGGGTATAGTTGCATTACACAGGGCCTAACCCTAACCCAGTCACACAGGGCAGGCGAGATACACAGACAGAGGCGTACTTATCCCAACACTCAATGTCATTCCATTGCAATGTGCTAATGGTAATGCTGAGCAAGGAGACATCACTGAAGAGTGTGTGCACACAGTCTTCAGTGTTGCCAGCATTATCTGGCTGTCCTGTATTCCAAGCGAAAAAATCAGCAGGAGATCCATCAGACCACATCCAGCTTCCCTCCTTTTGTGTGTCGCTGAGTCCAATCCAGGTAAACCCCATAGCAGGGTCAAAGGCCTTGATAAAGGATTTAACAAAAAACTCTTCATCCTGACTGTGGATAGACACCAGGTTGCCGCCCTCTGACACACAACGGAGCTCTGAATCAGCCCATGTCTGACGTGAGCCAATGTACTTATAGCAGCGGTCTTTGTGCCAGAACCAGAACCGGGGACAGCCTTCCCCAGACAACTCCACTTCACGATCACCCATAACAATGTTTATTTTAGTGGCATTGAGCAACGGCTGTTGGTCCTCTGCACCCACAGCCAGACCAATAAGGAAGAGCAGCAGGATCATGTTGTCGTCTCTCTGTCTCAGGAGCAGGACGAGGATGAGGACTTGTCGGTGTGTTGAGTGGAGAGGATCTGTGCTGACAAGTGACAGACTGTCTTTTTTATATGCTTTGGAGAGGGCATCTTCACTGTTACTGTGATATCATTGGCCAAATTTGTACACACACACACATATGGCCTTGGAACACAAGGCAGTGTTAACACAGAATATTTACTTTTCCAAAATGTTATAGTCATCGTAGACTCTTGCTTTTGAACAGTTTCTAGTTTCTTTTTTTACTTATACAAACTATAAAAATAAATAAAAATAAAAATAAAATATTATATAAAAATATTTATTTATTTAGTTCTTTTTTGTGAAATACAAAACAAACATAGTGGTTAGTGTAAATACAAAGTGTGAACAAAATGTGTGTGTGTGTGTGTGTGTGTGTGATTGAAGTACAATAATAGTGATAGCAGTAATAAAGAAAGAAATTAATGAATAATTATAATAATAGTAATAATATCGGTCATAATATCGGACGCTCCCACAACTCTGGTCATCGGGGACTCAATTGTGAGGCGTGTCCGCATGAGGGGGGGTTCACCATGTCGTTTCTCAGAGCCACCGTTACGGACATAACGGGGAAAACACCAGACATCCTGAGCTCCCATCAGCAAGCGAAAAGGATTATCATCCATGCAGGTGCAAATGTTATCGCCAGGCAACAGTCCGACCTTTTAAAGCGAGACATCCACCTTTTTAACACCGTCTCACAGTCATTTGAGCACCATGCCTTTACTTTTAGCAGCCCTCTGATTCTTTGTATTATATCTCTCCTCTCCTCTCCTCTCCTCTCAGCACATTTTGAACTATGTCATTATCATTATCTGTTGCACTTTGCATTTGGCCTTGGTGTCTCGCACTCTCTCTGTGTTTCCACAGATCCACCAGAGCCCCATCTCTCTGCACCATAGGTGGTGCCAGGAAGGGGCTTGCCAGTGCTTCAGCTCCCCCTATGTGGTGGCATAGCACCCCCTGTAGCACCCCCATGAAATCCAATAAATAAAAAAAAATCATTAAATAAAATTGAAAAAAAAAGTATATTTTTATGACATCTTATCTCATGTGCTTTGTATTTAATTTCTGTCCGAAACTTAAATGAATTATCTTATGAAATGTATTCCCCCCCCCCCCCCCCCGCTGTTAACCATCAGCTCTTGTTAACATTTCCATGTTTCACACATTCTGTGTCATAAACTGTTTTCTTGTCTGTAACAACATCTATTGCACGTCTGTCCGTCCTGGGTGAGGGATCCCTCCTCTGTTGCTCACCCTGAGCTTTCTCAGATTTTTCCCTGTTACAGTAAAAGGGTTTTATATTTTTTCCTCAGTCAATGTGAGGGTCTAAGGACAGAGGATGTTGTTATGATGCCATGTAAAGCCCTTTGAGACAAGCTGTTTGTAAAAACGGGCTATACAAATAAAATTGACTTGCCTTGCCTCTGTTGTCGACCTGGCTGTGTCTGACCACTGTGTATTTTTTAAGAGGACAGTCAGGAGGCGCTAACTTCTGAAGTGGCTGCAAATTTTATGGAGATTTTACAGAGCACTCCTGCTGAAATTCAACCTGCACTGGCTGTTGCAAAATGCACAATCACAAGGGTAAATATTAGAACAAGGTCGATCATTGCATTTCCCATCATTGCTGGCCAATGTTTACACAGTCTTCATTCCCGTAATTTGACTCCCTCCAGTCCCATCCAGGTCTGTCCCTCAGCCTGGTCAGTGGTCTTGATCAGGGTTTTGACAATAATCTGTTCGTCCAGACTGTGTAAAGAGAGAGGATGAAAACTGCTGAACTGTAGTAAACACATAAGAGGAGTGTTGGGCTATATATGTGGACCAAAATTAAAAACAACAAATCAAAGAAAAGTGAGAACTGTTTAATGTTGAACTCTGGAACACAATCAGCAAATCAAACAAACCAAACAAAATCATCTCTTTAATAGGGATCCAACGGGGCATTACAAAGTAGGCTAGCTATTATAGGCCTACAGCTTAATGAAAAACAAAACAGATAAAAAGCACATCAAAATTTAAAGATTTACGATTAAATGTAGGCTAAATGTGTAAATTGAAGGAAAAAGTCCATAAATTTCATATGCCAGAACTTTTACAATTTGTGATGCTAAAACATTATGCTACATCCAGTGATCTATTGTTCCAAATCTCATTCTCTTTATTTATCTTCACTTAGTGATTAACCAACTCTCTAAATCCTGTGTAGGATATCCTGGATCACAGCAGAGGTGTAGCTGAACTGTGTGTTGTTGTTGTTTTTTTCAAAGCAATATTACCCAGGTAGATTATAGAAAAAGAGCTGTTAATTTCATCCCCAAAAATGTTTTGTACTACTTGTGTAATCTACAGCCCTACACCAACGTTAATTAAGCATTATACAACAGTTAGTTCCGACCATGAGTGCTGATATACAGTATAACAGCAGTGGGACTTTTTACAGGCATTATCACTCCGCTGTTCAGCGCTAGTTTAGAATCAAGCGAGATGACTTCCGGTTTTCAAAATAAGACGAGGATAATACGGAGGCAATCGAGGCGTGTGTGTGTGTGTGTGTGTGTGTGTGTGTGTGTGTGTGTATAACCATTGTTTATTGGCTGTTAGGCTACAGTGTAATGAGGTGTTTTCAACATTTTTTTTCACATCATTAAAGCAGAAGTAAGGGGAATGTTTGTGTTAATATAAGTCTTAAATAGTTCTATCTTCCATCAGCAATCACTTCTATAGAGTGGTGGTTACACCTATCAGGGCCTAATGCATTTTAAACGGGAAAAAGGCCTTATACTCCAGTTTTACTGTACAGTAACATCACTTTGGTCCATAACTTCTGTCAATACTTGGTACAGTTGACTTCAGGACCACGCTGGCTACTTCCTCAGTCATGATCAAACATTTTTACTGTAGCCTATCATTTTGGAGAAATTAAGCCTCAAATTTGCATCTTTAGCTTTTTTTAAACAGGAAAAAGGCCTAATACTCCACATTCACTGTACTGTAACATCACTATGGCCCATAAGTTCTGACAATGGTTGGTACAGTTGACTTCAGGAGTATCCTGGCTACACCCTCCGTCATTTTCAAACATTTTTAATGTATCATTTTGGAGAAATTAAGCCTAGAAGTTGTCTTTCCTTGGACTTGCACTGGAAAAGCTCTGTCATTTTAGAGAAATTAAGCCTCTAAATGAGAATAAATACCGAGCATAAGGCCTCTTTCTATGTAAAAATGAAACTGTATAGCTGAATTTCTCTAAAATGATGCAGGAAAAATGCTTAATAGTGGATCAGTGGGTTGTAAGGATGGTCCTGGAAACAACTTTATCAACTTTTGTCAAAAATTATGTATCATAGGGATTTTACATTTGCGTGAATATTGAGCAAAATTAATGGATTCATTTCTCAAAAATTATACAGTCCAAATACTTGACACTGCATGGGTGAGTAGTCAGGATATTCCCGAGGTCAACACTAACCATTGTCAGAACTGTAGGCCAAAGTGATATTACTGTACAGTAAAGATGGAACATTAGGCTTTGCAAAACTTTTTTTTTTTTTTACAAATTTGAGGCTTAATTTCTCTAAAATGATACAGTAAAATGTTTGATATTGAGTGAGGGAGTAGTCAGGATGGTCCTGAAGTCAACTGTACCAACCATTGTCCGAACTTATGCACCAAAGTGATGTTACTGTACATAATCACTATACAATATATGAGAAGCTAGTAAGTAATTCCATCTTATCCACATAACCTCTGTCCTAAATTAGTGCCTCGAGTAAAAGGAAAACATTGGCAAGTATATCCACAGTGGCATTGACTCTCCAGCTTGTTTTAGAACAATTCATAAGAATTCATCATAGGCCACATGGAGCAAGGGTTTTTAGTGTATGTATCCAGTAGGCTTCACGTTGTTTAGAAGATCATGATTCCCACTTCTCTTGGGCAAACAGACCTTTCAATACCTATAAACCAAAAAAGTGGAGCTGTCATTGTGGCAAGGTGAAGAGGGCCCTGGCGGGGATTGAACCCACAACTCCTGGGTAATAGCCATGCACGCTTGCCAGTCACCCAAAGGGGCATCCCCTTGGCCAAGTAGCCAGGGCACATGATCAATTGGAGGAATATAGTGACAGGAACCTCAACTGTCACATCATGATTAAAGTCATTGAAATGAACAGCAACAGGATAATCTCTGTCATTTCCTCTGATTGAACTCTTATATTCACTGATCCTCTGCTTACAGTAAGTTGTCTGGAAATGTGTGCCTATGTATGCAAGTCCACGAGGACAATGTATCAAATAGACAACGTGTATTGATGCAAATACTCTTAATATAAAACATTTTCCTGTGTGTGGATGAGTGAAAGAATTTGTCTGAACAGTGTTGTTACTCTGAGCACAGTGTCCACAACGGAAGTTATGGGACTTAAACTGAAAATCTGCATGATCCTGATGATCTCTCAGAGAAGAGAGGAGGATCTTTGAATGTTGTTGCCAACCCGGGGTCAAAGCTAAGAATATGCCAATGTTTGTTTTTTTGTAATAGATTTAATAGTTTGTGAGTTAGGTGAGTAGGTGGTTACAGACGTTACTGAAAACTCCCTCTTTTTTCTCTTGTTTTTTTTCAGTAAATCGAAATGAGATTTACTTAGCATTAATGTAAAAGCCTTTTCTTTTTTTAAAGTAGATTTCAGAACATACAGTATGACGTCATGTCAATTATAAATTGATACTCTCTCTGCTTCCTAAATAGAAGCAAAGAGCTTAAAGTAGCTTAAAAACTGCAAAGCGCAGTTATTACATGAAGAGACGAGGGCTTTACTACAGAGATTCCTGGAATTTCCTGGTTGCCGTTTTTCACATCTTTGAGTATTTATTTAATTTCGTTTTCATTTCTTCGTCCAGATAGAGACAGAGTGAGTGAATTTTTCAGGGTTTGGCAACATTGCTGGACAGAGCGATGTCGCACGTGGCATGTCAGAACAGGCTGATATTGTAATCACTTTTTCTGGCTCACTCGCTCGCAGGATAGGGTGTAATATGGGACCTTTAACAAGTCATTAAAGTGTTGATGTTTATAGCTGTTTCTACCCTTTTCATTAAATCAAAAAAGAAAAAGAAAAAACGAATTAGATTAAAACGTACCTTACAGGAAAGATCATAGAGTTCTTCATTTTATGGTCTCGTGAAATGTTCACATATGTTTTTTCTTCTTGTTCTATGCAAAGCAGAGAATAAAACAAAATGAAAAAAATTAAAAACTTTTTTGAAAGATTGTCCATCATTGCAATTTATTCATATACAAGTCTGAGTGACTAGTAATGTCAGATTAAATCACTTACCAGTGTTTGCTGGTGGGGGACCTCTGTTATGTCTAAATATTAGGAACTAGGTATTGTTAAACTGTGGCCAGTTACATGTGAGCTATAACACTAGCAGTAACCAACAAGTATGTTTTCCATGATTTAATGAAAAAGATTATCACACTTTATTAGCATAAAGCATGAGTCCTTACCATAGACTGTAAAAAGAATGGACGTAGCGTCCGTGACGTCACCCATTGGTTTGGGGGAGTCTGTTTTGTGCCGCTACTACGGGGGTTTGAACCGCGCCATGTTGGATTCTACTTGCCATATTTGGAGCGGTGCGGCCGTTGGCCGGCCGAGAGCCCGCCCACTGGCCTCGTAGCAGCGGTCTCCGGACCTGTCACTCAACGGTTCTGCGCCCTAATTGGCCAGAACTTTAAACCTAATAATAGTAAAACGGTAGAGTTTTAAAAAAATTCACCCCCCTCAGAGTGTGTGCGGGGGTAGAAACTATCAGTTGAGACCAAAAAAATAAAATGTACCAGGCTGTAAATATGTTTTTTTAAGCTGTAAAATCGGCTATTTTAACATGGGGCTCAATTGGAGTTGCTCCCTTCTGGAGCCAGCCCCCAGCGACAGCCGAGGGGATTGCAGTTTTTTGAACGCGGAAGTGAGCTTCACTTCTCAGACCGACAACAGCCCCCTTGGTCCTTACCTTTGCTGCAGGTCAGTCCCTCTATGAATTTTCTGTCTGTCTGTATTGTGTCTGTAAAAGCATTATTTTTGTTATTATTATTATTATTGTTGTTGTAATTGCAACAATTTATTTAAATTCTTGCATCAGGTTTTTTTTTTAAATAATGCAGGAATACTGAATCTTGTTATGCATAGCATGCTAACCCATTTAACAGAATCTGATGTCATAATAAAAATAAATTTTTAGACTTACTTCTTTTTATAAAGAACAAACACAAGAACAACACAAAGTGCAATTACGACAAGACAGCCGATTACTATTCCAGCGATGCAGCCAGCTGAACAGCCTTGTTAGTCCTTGGGCCAAGACCCAAAATTTCACATATCGGTATCACCTGGGAGGGCAAATTCTAGTTGTGATTTTTTGATTCTTATGCACCCCTAGATAAAGTTTTGATATGATAGACCTTGCTGACTGGCAGCTTTGTATTTATCACCTCTTACCGTATGTAATTGGCCAGCCATAGAGACTTGTAATAAACCCTTAGTAGTGTTTCAAGTAATGTATCTGATACAGGTGTAAATAAGCTTCAATTAGCTGATTGTCAGGTCTAAATCATTGCAATGTATTATCTAATTAAGGATACTTTTTGACAAATTATATTTCTTCCCAATACCTTATTCAATTTGAGTAGAGGCAAATTGGATAGACAGACAGACAGACAGACGGACAGACGGACAGACGGATAGACAGATAGACAGATAGACAGATAGATAGATAGATAGATAGATAGATAGATAGATAGATAGATAGATAGATAGATAGATAGATAGATAGATAGATAGATAGATACCTTTATTGACAATGAAAAAACTATGCTGGATGGGGTGGTGGTGGTGCCGGCTCACAGAACAACCATGTGGTGTGCACATTAAAACACTGGATCAGTCCTTTATTTTGGTAACTGAACAATGATGAACGCGATCAACAAAATTTGAACAAAAGGTGGTGGATGTGAAAGCTCTGTCAATTAAAGCAGAAGTAAGCAATATTTTTGCGTTAATGTAAGTCTTAAATAGTTATATCTTCCGACAGCAATCACTCTGCTCTGAGGCGAGGAGAAAACTTTTCTTGTATCCTACAAGTTTTATCCAATGAGGAGAGAGAACGGCATGAAGGGCTGTGTGTGTGCAGCCAAGGGATGCGCCTGAATGTGGTGACGTAGGGACGAGGGCGGGGGCTGCTAACTCCATCGGCTGACAAGACGTTATGGTGCGTTCAAGGCAGCCCGTAACTCGTGTTTTTCCGACCTGCGAAGTCGTACGAGTTCGATCTGGTACGAGGTCACAGGTCGGAAGTTACGAGTGGCCGTTATAGTGACTTTCACAGGTAAAACAGGTCGGAAAAACACGACTGGGTTGCCTGGAACGCTACAAAATCGTAAGTCATGACTTGAAGCTGTAATTTACGGTTTCAAAAGCCTGCCTGGAACGCAGCATTAGCCAAAACGACCGGATCGCTTACTTCTGCTTTAAGTATTTTTTTCTCAGGCCTTGAGGCCGCGGATCATCTAAGGTTCTTCCTCTTCTCGGTCTGTTGCCTCACTGTACGATGCTCAAGTTGCTCAGGCTCTCCCTCTAAGCCCAGATATTCTGCTGTACCAGGTAACAACATTGTGCATTCAGATCCATCATCTAAAATGGCATAGGTATCAAAGGTTTTGTCCTTGTTAGAGAGTCTCACTTTAACAACGTTACATTCTCAATACCAAGAATGCAAAGAACAATTTGGGAGATCACAAGTACACAGAATGCTCCGTTTTCAGTTTTGAGACGATGCGTTCTCTTGATCATAGTGATTGTAACATTCCCACCAATGATCTCACTCTGACTGCAAAATTCTGAAAGCCTGCATCATCTCCACAGATTACTCTAGGAAGATTTCAAATAGTCTGCATCTCTCTCAGGGTCAGCTGGTGTGGTTGACCATACTGTCACTCTAAGGCTGCTAATGGTTGTGGATCATGTGCATAGGAAAGGCAATATGGCGGGCAGAGAGGAGCTGTAACTGATCCAATAGGATGTGAAATTTGTGCAGTTCAGTTTCCTCTGTTGGCAACAAGTTAGTCAGAGCCATCTTCAACAGTATAAACCCATGAGGGTCATCGTGGCTGAAATATGGGAATGAAGATCCCTCTACTCATGTTGAAAACCTGGAACCCATAGTTTGCTGCACAGGAGCCACAGGTACAGAGAAGCTGGGATTAGCATGGGGGAAAGCTCCAGTAAAGGGTGGGGCATATGAAAGTGGAGCTGGCTGAGACACAGCACCTTGAGCTTGAGGTTGCTGTGCAGGCTGAGGGGGCATGTAATGGAACTGATATGGAACAACATTGCTTGAGTGATAAGCAAATGGCTGGGCAGACTGGGAAACCTTTCTGAGGTTCAGAGCAGGTACAGGTGCTGATTCAGATAGGTTAGGACTGGGCTTTCTCACATTGGGGGGGCAGTAGGGGTCGTTAGATGCATATGGTGCCTATTGTGGCTCTATAGTATTACATTCCTCTTCTGTATCTCCCTCCGAGTAACCCTGCTCATACTGCTCAACTCTGTCCATCAAGTCTGGAACCACCTCTTAGTTGTGCCACTTCAGCCTCAGTAGGACAGATTCAGGAGGCTGTGATACAGGTGCTGTTCTGGCCTGTGGTTGTTGGGGAGGCCTGTCATAAAGTTAAGTCTGTAGATATCTTGGAGGCATTCTCTCCCACTGTGGGCTTTCTCCTTGCTCTCTCCCATCATGTTCCTGAACAGGTCATGGGTCCATTTTCCAGCATGGGTGTTCGCTCCGGCTCGAAGGACCATCAAAAAACTATGATGTGTGATGTCTATGGATGGATATTCTCATTCATGCAGGTCATCGTTCTTTTCTGGGCAAATTGAATCGTAGGCAACTGGACTTGTATTTGTCTGGGAAGACGTTTCGCCTCTTATCCAATGGGCTTCATCAGTTCGTACACATCAAGTCTCACTAGTCCGCACTAACTAGACAAAGACAGTGGAGTAAGACCCAGGTATTTAAGGCAAGGCAAGGCCATTTTATTTGTATAGCCCGTTTTTACAAACAGTTTGTCTCAAAGGGCTTTACATGGCATCGTAACAACATCCTCTGTCCTTAGACCCTCACATCGACTGAGGAAAAACTCCATAGAAAATCCTTTTAACAGGGAGAAATCGGAGAAACCTCAGGGTGAGCAACAGAGGAGGGATCCCTCACCCAGGACGGACAGACGTGCAATAGATGTTGTTACAGACAAGAAAACAGTTTACAGTTTATGTCACAGAATGTGCGAAAACCTCTATGGGAGTGGTCACCAGAGTACCTGTGGGTGTGTTTACAAAGGTAGCCTACTGGTTTCACTTGACCATTGTTGGGGTCCCCTGTGACATGATGTGTGATGTCCCAAAAGAGTGTTAAATGACTTTTAATGTGTTATTGGCCGTCTGTGTTCTTTTTGGAATTAATGACAATCTGCCTATATGGGAAAATAATAAAATGCGAAAAAAAAATATAAAAAGCTGCTCCTATGAAAAGGCTATCATATTTTAATTTACTTATATTGACCCTAAAAACAATTTAGTATAGGTAAGGTTTTGCCCACTCAAGTGATACCGATATCTGGTCTGGCCCAAGGACTATATAGTTTAAGACAGACTGTAATGAAAACTTCATAATGATATCCAGTGGTAATAAAATCACTGATGAGAGACTCAACATGTAAAATAATAACTACTGGAAAAATAACAAGAAAGTGTTGTATAATCTCATGGGTTTGATGATTCAAGATTTTCTTCTTCACCAACATCCAAATTGCTTGTTGTGCATTTTAGGAAAATAACTAAAATATAGTGATTAATATATTTACTAATCTCAAATGTTGTTGTTATAATAGCTGCTAAACAGTGGAGGCAGGTTTGTGATTGTTGTAATTAGTGATGAGAGACTCAACATGTAAAATAATAACTACTGGAAAAACAACAAGAAAGGATCATATAATCTCATGGGGTTGATAACTCAAGATTTCTACTTTAGTTGAAATCACCAACATCCAAATTTCTTGTTGTGCATTTCCAGAAAAAAATAATTTATTAAAATACAGTGATTAATATATTTATGAATCTCAAATGTTGTTGTTATAATAACTGATAATCACCTGAGGCAGGTTTGTGATTGTTGTAGTTAGTGGCTCAAAAGTTTGTATTGGTGGTCTGTAGAGCACACTGTCTGTTGGCTACTGGATGATATTTTGATAAGGACTAGTGAAAATGTTAGAGCTTTTTAATTTGATTTTTTTATTATTTAGATATTTTAAATACTTCTGAAGTAAAATTACAATCACCACATCACAGTTGTATTCCTCTGTTAATCAGTCCAGTTGTAGTTTGTTCGTCAAGACTTATAGCACCTAAAATTAGTTCTGTATCTTGTCAGTAGTTTTTCCAGTATAGGATGTAGTTAACAGGCAGGGGTCTGGGTTGTTTGCTCCACAAAATGACACAAACAGGAAAGCCAGTGGCAAAAAATAAATAAAGGAGGCAAACACATAAGCCGTGAGTCTCCTTTGTCTCGAGCCTCTCCAAACTGACCCAGAGCCGGTCCCGTCCAAAGTCGGAATTCTGGATGGTCGGATTTAGCCCTGGTCGCAATATAGGGATTATTTTAGCCGGAGCAGTGGGCACTCGGCCCAATGGGTCTAGAAAAGTCGGATTAATGGGTAGTCGGAGAGATGGGCCATCGGACTATTGGGTGGTCGGACTGACGTATGCTCCCCTTGTGGGTGTCGGATTGACGGATGACAGATCCAATATCAGTGGCTGTTGGCTACTGGATGATATTTTGAAAAGGACTAGTGAAAATCTTGGCGCTCTTAAATTTGAGGGTTAGGTGAAATTAATTTGAATAAGATTTTTTATATTTAGATGTTTTAAATTCTTCTGAAGTGAAATTACAATCGCCACATAATTTCCTATGTTGTATTCCTCTGTTAATCAGTCCAGTTGTAGTTTGTTTGTCAAGACTTATAGCACCTAAAATCAGTTCTGTATCTGTAGCCTATATGACACATGTGAAATACTGTATGTGTAGGAGCTGTGAATAAATTGTGTTTTTTCTGTTAATATTAAGGTTAGGGGTTGTTTAGTGTTGTTTGTTTGGATTATTATATTGTTTATGTAGTCATATAGAGTAGGGGGACACACACACGCTCTGAGAGAGACACTGCACGCAGAACTAAACAACCTGATCTCACAGAAATGCGTGAAATGACCACGAACACCTAGTACCAGATTCTGTGCTCCTTTCACGTAATGTGTTAAAATTACGTGAAAGAAGCACGGAAACAGTCTCCACTGAAAGCCAATGAGTCCAACTTCCGTGAGATGGCCACACAAACGGTGTTGTGGTGGATGCACGCATTTTCAGCTTCAAAGACAACACCCCCAGTGCGTCAACAGCCTGAAGAACGGTCACTGTCCCTCCTCGTCACATGCTTGACTCATTAGGTGCCCGTTTTTTGTTTTTTTTTACTTTTCCTTAAAGCTTTATTGAACCAGATGCTGCTGTGTCTGACGTAGTTTACAGCAAGGACGTCCTTTCGTTTATCTATTTATTTATGTATTTATTTATTTAGTGATCATGGTGTTTGGTGCAGAATAATCAATCAATATATAAATAAATTAGGTCGGAAGCTACGTCAGACCGGGGGGGGGGGTTGTGGATTCTACAGGTGAAGACCACTTCCTACTAAAAAAACGGTGCTACAGTATATTGTTAAAATTCAACAATAAAGTGCATAAAAGTTGGCTTGACTTCTTTCTTTTTTTCTTTTTTTTCATAATTTTCACCAGCATCTTTCTGGTCGACATCACATCACATTTAATGTAATTTTTAATTCAATGAGTGAAATTTTATTTTTTATCTGAAAAACATTATTATGAATTCAAGGGTCAGAGGTAACTGATTAGTGTTAAATTTAACCTTTTTGACCCTGTTTCCTTGAATAAATCACTAAGACTTTGATGCGGGAAGCTGAGATTTTGATTTGATTTTGTTCAGAGCACTAGGGACAAAGTTTCTGTAGAATTTCAGACCTGTCGGACGTCCAGAAGGGTCACAGCTGACCGTCCAGGCTCGTTTCTCGGCCTTCAAAGCCTAGATTTAGAAGCCTTTTGTCTAATAACGTCCACATCCTTGGGGTTATAAGGCTGAAAGTTTCATGTATTTGTCCGGGGCCTAAGGCCATCCACCGTGTGCAATTTCAAACCCGTGCAACCTTCACAAGTGTCAAAGGTCACTGATTTGTGACCTTTTTGACCCCATTTCCTTGAATAAAACACCAAGACTTTGATGCGGGAAGCTGAGATTTTGATAGGTTGTTCAGAAACTCTAGTAGATTGTGTGTGCAAAGATTCAGAGCTCTGTGACATTCAGAAGGGTCACAAATAGCCAAAAAGCATTGCTCCTTTCTCTGACCTCTTATTAAAGGAGAAATGTTTAAACAGCAATTCTTTAATAGCTTCCAGATGCTTTGGCCTATCAGGCTGAATTTTTAGCTAAAGGAGCTGGTGTACGATCAGGAAGTAGGGGAGCTGTGCATAAAGCCAATTGGTAAGTGTCAAAGGTCACAGGGGTCAAACATCAAAGTGAATCCAGCCATTCCTGCTTTTTCTCAACAAAACATACACGCTTTAAGTTATCATCATGAAATATAAATATGTTGTATATCAGAGAGTCCTCTATCAGAATATTTTGGTCCCGTTGCTCTAGGGGCCCCGAGGGGCCACTTGGCTTTCCCATGCTCCCACAGAGTTGGGTCTCGGGGTGATGGATAAGGGCCTCACCATGAGTCCACAGGCCAAGTTTCAAGTGATTTGGTCAGTTTCTATGGAAACAGTGGCCTCAAGGATACAGAGGAATGCGGCTGTTTGAAGCCCCGCCTCTCGAAAAGTAATGGCTCGATCAGGACCAAACACGCATCTACGCGTTCGTCTTGGGCCCCCGAACCAAGTATTAAAAAAATCAGAACTGTACGACTTTTGGAAATGTGTTTTGTCTATTTCGGCTTTTCTGACTAAGAGGGTCTCTCACGCTTTAAGTCTGACAGACTCTGAGTCTGAAAAGCCGAAATAGACAAAACACATTTCCAAAAGTCGTACAGTTTTTTTAATACATGGTTCGGGGGCCCAAGACAAACGCGTAGATGTGTCTTCGGTCCTGATCGAGCCATTATTTTTCGAGAGGCGGGGCTTCAAACAGCCGCATTCCTCTGTATCCTTGAGGCCGCTGTTTCCATAGAAACTGACCAAATCACTTGAAACTTGGCCTGTGGACTCATGGTGAGGCCCTTAACCATCACCCTGAGACCCAACTCTGTGGGAGCATGGGAAAGCCAAGTGGCCCCCCGGGGCCCCTAGAGCAACGGGACCAAAATATTCTGATAGAGGACTCTCTGATATACAACATATTTATATTTCATGATGATAACTTAAAGCGTGTATGTTTTGTTGAGAAAAAGCAGGAATGGCTGGATTCACTTTGATGTTTGACCCCTGTGACCTTTGACACTTACCAATTGGCTTTATGCACAGCTCCCCTACTTCCTGATCGTACACCAGCTCCTTTAGCTAAAAATTCAGCCTGATAGGCCAAAGCATCTGGAAGCTATTAAAGAATTGCTGTTTAAACATTTCTCCTTTAATAAGAGGTCAGAGAAAGGAGCAATGCTTTTTGGCTATTTGTGACCCTTCTGAATGTCACAGAGCTCTGAATCTTTGCACACCCAATCTACTAGAGATTCTGGACCACATTTTAAAATCTCAGCTTCCCGCATCAAAGTCTTGGTGTTTTATTCAAGGAAACGGGGTCAAAAAGGTCACAAATCAGTGACCTTTGACACTTGTGAAGGTCGCACGGGTTTGAAATTGCACATGGTGGATGGCCTTAGGCCCCGGACAAATGCATTAAACTTTCAGCCTTATAACCCCAAGAATGTGGACGTTATTAGACAAAAGGCTTCTAAATCTAGGCTTTGAAGGCCGAGAAACGAGCCTGGACGGTCAACTGTGACCCTTCTGGAGGTCCGACAGGTCTGAAATTCTACAGAAACTTTGTCCCTAGTGCTCTGAACAAAATCAAATCAAAATCTCAGCTTCTCGCATCAAAGTCTTAGTGATTTATTCAAGGAAACAGGGTCAAAAAGGTTAAATTTAACACTAATCAGTTACCTCTGACCCTTGAATTCATAATAATGTTTTTCAGATAAAAAATAAAATTTCACTCATTGAATTAAAAATTACAATAAATGTGATGTGATGTCGACCAGAAAGATGCTGGTGAAAATTATGAAAAAAAAGAAAAAAAGAAAGAAGTCAAGCCAACTTGTATGCACTTTATTGTTGAATTTTAACAATATAGCACCGTTTTTTTATTCAATGTTGAAAACAAAAAAGATGTTAAGACCTTTTAGTTACTAAGAAAATAATATAAGCTCAATTTGTTTTATTTTTTCATTTGCTGGTAACAGCAAGCTCAACCAATCAGACACGTCGCTGATAAATATGAGGATTATAGGTAATGTAGTGCTTCTCCGTCATATGACATTGGAAACAAAACGTGTTTTCTTAAAATAAAGTTGATATTACACAGGGCTTTTGGACTCAGCAGAAGCACATAATATTGTTACACAGTCTTCCTTGGATGGTTACAGCATTATGGCTAATAATCAGATCTTTCTTCAGAATATTGATTAAACAGAGCAGCTTTTTGAACGCGGAAGTGGTCTTCACCTGTAGAATCCACAACCCCCCCCCCCGGTCTGACGTAGCTTCCGACCTAATTTATTTATATATTGATTGATTATTCTGCACCAAACACCATGATCACTAAATAAATAAATACATAAATAAATAGATAACCGAAAGGACGTCCTTGCTGTAAACTACGTCAGACACAGCAGCATCTGGTTCAATAAAGCTTTAAAGGGATAGTTCACCCTAGAATGATATTTCGCTCATTATCTACTCACCCTCATGTTGACTAAGGGCTGGAAGAATTTTCAGAGTCCACCGTCCCTTCTCTGAGTTACAGGGGGTCTTGGCGTAGCAGTGCATTTCAATGCAATGCTTGCAAAGGGACACCAGAGCTCTTCGTAAAAAAACACACACAAAAAAACATCCAAATACCTCCATGATGCTCGTATGTAATGTCTGTCTTGTGCTTAAGCCCCAAATTGCGTAATTGTCCCGAAAAAAATTAAATAAGTCCACATTCCAAGCATGTTTGTAGCATTAGCTCCTAGTGTCTGTTGTCCGGTCTTCCGCTGCCAGCGCGCATGCGCAAGGTTCGCACTGAGACCGACTCGAGTCTCAGTCGGTCTCGGTATCAGTATTTGGTAAAATAATGAATAACCCTGAATGGTGAAATGGTTTCTCTGATATGAGTATGTGTGTTGATAATTGTTTTCATAGGAATATCCGGCTCAGTGGGAGGAGCCTTATCTTTAAAGGAGGGCTGCTTTGTCCCGGCCCGGTCAGTTTGTTGGGCTGCTGCTTTGGGCTGTTGCAGAGCTCCTTGTATGTCCTGTATCGTTTGTGTTTTGCACTGGGTGAAGCAAATAAATCCACCAAAGGAAATACTTCTGTTGTCGACTATGCCATCATTTATATGTCATCTGAACCTGGTTTAAGGACCCCGTGACAACACCTCTGTAAATAAATAATAGTCCTAGATGAGCATAAAACAATAAAGGTCATCTTATCTGATCTTAAGCTATGTCATAGGCTCAAAGACTGAATTTTGCATCCACAAACAGACAAAATCAAAGCAGCATGTCTTTACCGCTACCAATCAGTGACCTGCTTTATTGTTCAGATGAATCTATCTTTCTGTAAGTCACAAGGAAGGACAAGCACAATAAATGTGCGTGTAAATATCCCCCTCATCAGCACAGACAGAATCATCAGTGACTTCTCGCCTGCAACTGAATTTACTTTGCAAGTCAAGGTAAGCTAAGAGGTTGTTGTGCTTTAAAAATCACAGTTTGGGTGTTTGTTTCATTTTTGTCTGTGCTTGGCTGAATGTTTGTTATTTGCTGCATGTTTTGTACACTTGTCTTATAGTATCTCAGTTTGTTGAGGGTTGGGTATCTATTTCATTACATCCTTTTAATGTCATTCTTCTCTCTCATCAGACTGAACCAGAACAATGAAACCCAGTTCAGCCCTGCTGCTGCTGCTGCCTCTCCTGGGGATGTGCTCAGCTTATGACTACAGTAAGTGAAGTATGATCAAGTAAATGACCCCTCGGACAGATTATACAGAGTCCCTCGCTGTAAACTCAACCATTTTAAGAATTCTTTCATCCCAACTTCCATCAAATTTCTTAACAATACTGCTTGAGTTTGTGCAATAATTCTTATGCTCTTACTATGGTGAAATTATGAGGTGTATGTATGTGCTATGTTGTGAGATATGTGCAATATGTGCTATGTTATGGGACATGTGTAATGCTGTTATGTCTTGTGTTTGCTGGGTTGGTATGGCTGAGGTGTATTGTTTTTTGTCATTGTGGCCATCAAGGCTTTTATGGCACAGCTACAGAGTCCAAGACAAATTTCCCTGAACGGGACAATAAAGTTTATCCTATCATATCGTATCGTGTTAGAATCACAGTAGTCAATGTAGACTGCATGCACTGACCATTCTGCATGTCTTTGTAGTCACCTAAGAGAAATTAAGTTGAGGTGAAACAAACCAAACAGAAAACCTGATGTTTGACATCAGTGACTTGTTCAGTCGGGGTCATATGAATTTAATTTGCAGAGCTGTGTCCAGTGATGAAACAAGTGTTGAAGTCTTTTAAGTGAAAGAAACACCACAGTTTATAAATGCAGAAATATATAAGTGACCTCAACAACCAAATCTTTTTATGTCAACTTTCCCATTCACAGAAAATGTGGCTCTGCGTGGCAAAGCGACTCAGTCGTCCCGTACAGAGGATAGACCCTATGGGTTTGGCGCCGCCTACAATGCCATAGATGGAAACAGTGAAGCAAATTATGTAACTGGTTCATGCACCCACACCGCGGCACAGCACAGTCCCTGGTGGAGAGTGGACCTGCTGGACTCCTACATCATCGCCTTCATCATCATCACCAACAGAGGAGACTGCTGCGAAGAGAGAATCAACGGGGCACAGATTCACGTTGGCAACTCTTTAAGACAAAACGGCATCGTAAACCCACTGTGAGTCCTTGTTGGTCGTAAATGGATGTAGATGAGAAACCTAACTTTGTATAGTAGTATATAAGCACTGCTTCCTCTCTCCCTCTGTCTTTCAGGGCTGCTGTAATCGACCAGATCCCAGCAGGCAGATTTAAAAATTTTTCTTTAACCACACAACATGTGGAGGGACGTTACGTGACTGTGTCTCTTTACGGTCCAGAAAAGACACTCACACTGTGTGAAGTGGAAGTCTACGGTTACCGCTCTCCAACTGGTGAAACATCGTCGCCAAGGCCACAGTCATAGCAAAATTCAAACCACATTCATTTCATAGATGCAAACCCCATTCACATCTGGTTATAATTGATATCTACTTGTTAAAATAACAATATGCAAATAGCAATACATTTTATGGTCAAGACATACATGCACTATTTTTCTACAGATAGCATTGAGGAGAACTAAATGTTTGATGGCTGATGTCTGCAACTGTGCCCTTTGTGCAGGAGAGAACCTGGCGATCTATGGGAAAGCTGCACAGTCTTCACTGCATTCCACAGGCTTTCCATATAATGCCATCGATGGGAATCAAGCCGCCAATTGGAGCTTAGCTTCCTGCACTCACACAAAGGTGGACCTCAACCCCTGGTGGCGAGTGGACCTGGGCAAAACCTTCAAAGTGTTCTCTGTTGACATAACAAACAGAAATGACTCGAACTCCACCAGTATCAACGGAGCTGAGATCCGCATCGGAGACTCTGATGAAAACAATGGCAACAGCAATCCAAGGTAATCTACAGCCTATTGATGAAACCTGTACTATAACTAGCTGTCATATGGGAACGATACATTCAGGATCAATCAAAAAAAAGTAAACATATTTTCACTTATCTTCTTGTAGATGTGCTGTCATCTCAAGCATCCCCACAGGTTCCACCCAAAAGTTCCAGTGTAATGGGATGGAAGGTCGCTACGTCAACATCATCATTCCCGGGAGACGCGAGTACCTGTCCCTGTGTGAAGTGGAAGTGTATGGCTCCAGATTAGATTAGGTTAGAGGGCCCACAGCTGCATTAACCAGGCAAAGGCCCAAGAGCCAAAATGACTCCACATTATTTGGGTTGTTTTTCATTTCTTTTGATTGATTCATTTCTTGTGATTGATTCATTTCTTTTGATTGATTCATTTCTTTGATTGATTCATTTCTTTTGATTGATCTTTTTCAGTCCTAGTGAGAAAAAAGACGTTCATCTGGAAGTAACCAACTCACTCCTCCACAAAGGCAGGCTCCACTAGTTCCAGATAAACAGTGGTTATGGTTATGGTTATGGTTATGGTTATGGTTCGGGGGGTTAGGAGGGAAAGTTCTAGTAATTTGACATTTTTGAGCATTTTATAAAAAAGTAACGCAATAGTTACTTTTCCTGGTAATTATTTATTTTTATAATGTAGAAATCCAGTTACTAACTCAGTTGCATTTTGGGGAAAGTAACAAGTAACTATAATTAATCAAATGTAACGTGCCCAGCTAATAACTGATAGATCTGACTCAAGCTTGCAAACAACAGAGACTGATATATGAGGTGGTTCCTGAGTGGGAGGGGCAGAAGATGTCTGAAACGTTGACAGGGAGGTGGCAGTACACCGGACTATTTACTATGTTATTGAAATGACTATGCCTGTAAGTTGTTGCATATAAAACAACATTAAACATTTAAATAAAAAATCACTTGCATTCATTTCTTATGGCTCTATGTGCATTTTTCTATAATGAAAACCTATTTGCACAGGGCACCTTTGTTTCCAGATGCTTGTACCTGTCGTGGTGTTTTCTTCCATTATGCTACACCCACACTGTTTCTGCACAGAAGACAAACAGCTTTGCCCTTTATATCCGCAAACATAGAGTCCGCACAGACTCTGAGGGGGGTGATTTTTTTTTTAACTCTACAGTTTTACTGTTATTAGGTTAAAATTCTGGCCAATTAGGGCGCGGAAACGTTGAGTGACAGGTCCGAGCAGCTCCGTGGACAGCTGCTTCGAGGCCAGTGGGCGGGTTCTCGGCCGGCCAATCCAACATGGCGCTGTTCAGGCCGCCATGTTGGAGTCACAAAAACGACTCCCCAAAACCAATGGGTGACGTCACGGACGCTACGTCCATTCTTTTTACAGTCTAGTTGTCTCTTCTCCTCTCTCCACAGATGGCAGCCATGGCATTACTGGTAGAGTAATGATGAGAGTGAAGAGGATGGCGCGCGTGTGTGTGTGTGTGTGTGTGTGTGTGTGTGTGTGTGTGTGTGTGTGTGTGTGTGTTGAGAGTGGATGAGCTGTGTTAGGAGTTGCAGCTGCGTATGTGTGGAGACGCTTTGAGGCGGAGTGGAGAGGACTCCTTCATCCAGCAGTGACCGACGGAGGAATCAGATCAAAGTGGAGATGACTCTGCAGTTCGTCTGGTCTGAGGTCAGTTCAGAGAGACCAGTCCACCATCGTCCCTGGGACTCCTCTGTCCACCCTCTGCCTGCACCAGAATCTCTCAGTCTCATGAGATTCTCATTCTTGTCCTTATTCAGGTTTTGCTTCTTCTTCTGGGTCACCTCAGACAATCTTCAACACTTGCTGTATTAAATGGTTATATAATCACCTTTTGTTAAATGGTAATGACAAAATTATAATAAAGGAGGAACCAGCAAGGATATATATATATATATTATCTAATTATTACTTCTTTATTATTATATAAATTGAGAAGTTGGTCACTCAAAGGGATGTAAAGAAATTAAACATTATAAAGAAAATCAATTCACTGGACCTTACAGCGAGCAAAATACATTGAATGCTGCCTGCAACGTGTTCTCATTAACGGTTCGTATGATTTCATACGAAAAGTCGTGCACAATTTTTCGTATTGAATCATACGAACGGCCAGTACACGCGAGACCAGTGCGTCTGCTTTTCGTACTGAATCATACGAATGATTGCCAATGGAGCGAATGGTTGCCAAGTCCGATTATTAACCGCGACTTTTGGGCTTGTTTTTCTGTAAAGTCGCCTAAAAATAGTGGTAGTCACGGGTTGCTGTTTTCTGGGCTTGTTTCTAAAACGTAGGCGCTTATTTGGGTATGCTCACTACGTCGCATACTTATTTAAACATGTTACAGTTTGTCGGGTTGCAGGATGTTTTCACAGCCCTGTTACCTCAGCCTCTCCCCTTCCTCTATACACACAGGTGACAGACAGTCAGTGATCTTTCACTTTCTAAAAAGTGGGCGAAATATGGAAAGGATACAACAAGGACTTGTAGAAACAGGGCGAATTAAACGATTCGATTTATCTACGATTCGAAACACGAAAAGCAGAGTGCAGATTTAGATTCTGTACTTGTTTCTCTCCCGAGATCTGGCAACACCTCGTCTGTACAAAAATCACTGCACTGCACTGCATCCCTCCTTTCCAGCCTCCCTCCCTTCAGGTAAGAGCGTGAAATTGTGTTGTAATTGCTATTTTGACATAATACAATAGATTTTTTTATTTATTAGCTGAATATGTTCCTCAAATAAGTTATCTAACGTTAGGTTCATGTAACGCTCTCCAGCAGATAGTGGATGAGTCCGGTCCTGGGACATAAATAGCCTACCGGTAGGCTACGCTAAGTTTACCCCCATCCCCTCAGGAGAATATGTAGAGTAGTTTCATTACATTTAATTCAAGTAAGGTCTACTAACATTAACATTAGACTGCACCAATGTTGAAGATGAAGAGAGGACTACGACGGTCGCAGTCGGAAACGAATGGGACGTCCACAAAAACGTCACTCCCCGTGGGGGAAAACAAGCCATTCCCCGCCCCCGGTGAAAACGCGGATCATTGACCGAGTATTTTAAAATGTACCGACAACAATCGACCCCGATTGTACTGAGTTTATAGCTCTTTGTCAGCAGATACAAGTGGTTCAAAGTAAGACATGACAGAATGCCGCGCTTTTTATAGCGGGCTGGGATTGTTTTGGCCGTGACGTTTTTGTGTGCCGGTTCCGGGTTCTATAGAGTTTATGGTTTCTTAGCAACCGTACTTTTTCAGTGTTTTGTTGTCATCTCACCTCCGTTTCCTGTCTGATCGTTGTTTACATCTCTACAGCGATCATGTTCTCACTCCACTTTTATTACTGTTTTACAGATACCACTTTCTCTACCACCTCTACCACCCCAGTCCCTGTCACCCTCTAAATAAGAAAAACAAACGGCTCTTTTAAGACCCAATCTCTCTACCTAGTCGTCTATCTATCTATCTATCTGTCTGTCTGTCTGTCTGTCTGTCTGTCCGTCCGTCCGTCCGTCCGTCCGTCTGTCTGTCCACCTGTCTTGTCTGTCTGTCTGTCTGTCTGTCTGTCTGTCTGTCTGTCTGTCTGTCTAGCTGTCTGAGTCTACCATGGCATCGAAAGATGATTTACAGACTCAGCTTGTGGAGATGACAAGTACAGCAGACCAGCTGGCAAAAGATCTTGGCCCAACAAAGGTAATGTAACAATTTCAAACATAATGCTGCATACTATCTTTATTATGCTACAGTATCAGTGTTGATCAGCTCATTGAGCAGACAGATTGTTGGTGTTTACAGTAACATCTGTAATTTTCAAAAGAGAGCTAACTGATGGAATATAGAACATGGTACCAATAACTCTTGTTGCATTCACAGTCCACAATGATTTGACAACTAAAATAATGTAATATTAACAAGCAGTTCTCCCCTGTGTGCCACTCCTCCCAAGAAAATTAAAACAGTGTGGTACATACATCCCTGGTCATTAAATATGTTTGACTAATGATGACAATGTTTTGCAACGGTCGATTGATAGGCTATTGTTCTGTGATTTTAAGTTATTTGTGCTGGAAGTCTTATATGGCTTACATTGTGCTTCTCAGGTGAAGAAAAGAAGAAGGGCAAAAGCATCAGATGTGGTTCGTTGGAGACAACGAGATAAAGATGGCAACATTGTTGCTCAAACCACCAAGTCCCCTGCCTCAAACTCACCTGGTTAGTTTATCATATCCAACTTTGCATAGTGTGCCACGTTCCTGTTGTAGGAATGTCAATAAACACAATTAAAAAGGAATAACAATCATTGAAACAAGTGACTTTAGGGTCAGAATTTGATAGGCCACTGGTCAGAAAGCTAGTGGAAAATTTAGCTGATTTTAAAGCCCTATGGTCTATTATCACACATTGCATCTCACACGAGTGGTCACATGATGTACTATCACACCTAGGCCACACTGTCTGCACGAGCAACACATGTTGAACATCTTGATTTTAATTTTGGTGGCCATGCCATGCTGCTTGTCTTCTGTAGAATATGCCATAGACATGAAAAAATGTAAACATAATTTGAAGGGCATTATTTTTCCAGTGTGCTCCCTCTCTCTTTCTCTGTCTCTCGCTGAACAAAACAAACAAAAATCACATTGTTATACTAGAAGAAAGATAGAGCTGGCAGCACCGCCATAGCAGTTCAGTCATGCACCTGTTGGACACAGGTGTACACAGTGTGGCCTGGGCTTGGTAGTGATCGAGCTACTGGAGCCCAGTACAATTTGCAACTTAAATTATGAATAAACATTCCATTCAGATTGACACTGCACTGACAGTCTGTTTCCACTCTTCACAATGAACTTTCTGTATTCAGCAGTACGGGCCAGATCACATCATCCCAGTGAGGAGACTTCAGTGGAGATGCCTGATGAGCCAGAGGCAGGACTTGGTAAGAGCTCATGAATTATTTTTCTGACTTTTTTTATTGTAGAGTTCCATCACATCTGGCATGATTTGGCCATAATGTACTGTATGTGTTTTAATACACATAACCGCAGACACAAATCATTGTATTATTATTCCATAAACACTCAGTGACTGATTTTACAGATTGGGGATCTTAGCATATTTGGCTGGGTAGTGAGGGATGAATAGCAGAGATAATGTTGTAGTTGCACAGGGCATATTTTCAACCAGATTTGTATCATTACAATGTGAGAATTATATGGTAGTCTTCCCTCCGTTATTATGGCACTGCTTTTCAGAAACAATATAATAATATATATAAATATTTTGGTGTACTGCCCAACATCGGCCACCATTTAGTGGTGCAGTGTGGCCCAGTGCATTCTGATTGTTGTTGGTTTTCAACCTGTTTTCTCTGGCCATGTAGCACCAAGTGAGTCTCTCTGCTGTCAGTTTTATGAAAAGATCTATGCAGTGGTAATTGTGCTGCTACAGTGTATGTTAAGTTTTTACACCTGATGGGACTGCGGTGCTCGGTATGCTCATTTTGAGGGTGCTCTTGGTTTTGCCAACAAAATATTTACCACATGGTTAATGTTCAACATTGTTCAATAAATCTGTTTTTCGTACATTGAGCACTCCCACCGGATTATTATTAATATACATTATTAAATATATTTGAAAAAATGTAATTGTGATTTTTTTTTTTTTTTAAATATTGAAATTGCTATATGATTCACAATATTTAAGGGAATCATGTGATATTACAGTGGGTCATTATTGTTTAGCCCTAATTTTACTTCATCAACATGTTGCCCCCCTCCCGAAACAGATGCTGCCCTTAAAGGACTGGAGAAACTTCTCGGTGCAGCTGTTGTTGACACTGATGTTACTGTAACATAAATGTTGACACAAGCATGCCAACAGCAGCCGGCAGCTGGAAGATGAGGAATGCTTCCTCATCGGAGAGATGGAAGGAAGCAAGAAGCCAGCTCCTGGACAATATGCTTAGAGCAAACTGTGTAACTGAGCGTCTATGTCAAAGGTGCCTGAAGAAGGAGGCCATGATCCGATGTGCTGAATGCATGCCAATGCAGTATTACTGCTGTGACTGTGATATTACCCACCACCAGTCCCAAACTTTGCATAATTGTGCGTCCAGGATCCATGGCTTCCACATGCCTCTGCCACCAACAGTTGTGGTGAACGACGCAGAGGGGCGTTATTCGCATGACACATGTGGTACTATGTATATTATCTTAGAATGTATTTATTTTTTGACAAGATTTAAAAAAATATGTATTCTTATGTAATTTGGGGATTTTCTTAATCGCTTTTTCTTTCTTCTTTTTTTGTAGCTAGAATATTGCCAATGGAAATGCCACATCACATATGTGACTGCCCTCCAGAAAATCTCAATGTTATTTCTGGAAGGCCTGTGGTATTCGTCAACATGAAAGGTAACTCCATAGCAAAAACATAATGTTATACTATCTGACCATTGCAGGTTTTCCAGCTTTTCAGGCACCTTTTCTTTATGGTTTTACCTGCCAATATTACAACAACTTGCGCTTTTTCCCAGGACGATATGATCTGACCCTTCCAGAGCTGCGCTGTGGAAGCTGCTGTGCCACATGGACACCAGATTTGTTTGATGTCCAAGTTAGTGGATAATGGCCTGCCACCATCAACTTCTGCACCCTATATGATGTTGCCATTTTTCATGGTTTCAGGGAAATGAAGTTGGCTACTCCAGGGAGTTCACGCCTAACATTCATTAGAATGCTCGAGGCGCAGACAATAGAGTATGGCAGGGTGAGTTGGCTTACAGTATAGTATGTACACAATATTTATCATAACCTCCTTTTAATTCTACATATAGTTCTAACTTTGGTTTTAATGAATCTTTCAACAGACTGGTAAAGTGTGTTCAGATACTTTTTATAAAAGTTTCATGGAGTGGGTGATTAGCTCATACGAGGTGGACAAGTTGTGTGGAGAGCAGCCGTTCACCTGCCCAGCCGGTTCTCCAGAGATGTTGGCTGTGTCCGTCGATGGGAACAGGAAGCACTACCGATTCAAAAAGGATGGATGGTCTGTATATATTTAATGTTTTTCATTGTCCACCATGTCCATGTAACAACTATCATTTGTTACACCAGAGTGCATGTGTTAATTCTTCAGCAATGCAAACTGATATTTAAAATGATATTTCCATGTCTGTTCTGTTCTGTACTGTAGCTCTGAGGAACAGGGTTACTTTGGCGATGTGCTTCTCTGCAACGATGATGAGGTCACTGCATTTGTAGAGGACATTCAAAAGAGAGCCAAGCATGTAAGAGTGTCTGTGTTTTAGTTAGATACATTACATTTCATATTAGAGATGTCCCGATCACATTTTTTTGCCCCCGAGTCATTTGATTTTGAGTATCTGCCGATACCGAGTCCCGATCCGATACTTTGGCAATGCAGTAAAGTTTTTAATGTAGATCAACTGTATCATCCCACTATTTTTCTGTTCTGTGTGCTCTACTAGGGATGTAACAATATCACAATCTCACAATAATACTCTACCTCAATAACAAGCCCATGACATTTATTGCAGTATTGTAAACTCTCAATGTATATTAGCACAGTAGCTCCACAGTATAATATTAATGCCGTTATCCATAAGTCAACAACAAGAACATTTGGTCAAAAATAAAATAGCTTATCATGTCTTTCTCAATCACCAGCCTCTCTCCCTTGATCCCACCCTCTCCTGCCTGTCTGCCCCCCCCACCGCCCCCCCCGCCTCACCTCGCTCCTTCTCCCTCACTCACTCACTCCGCTCCTTCTCCCTCCCTCCCTCCCTCCCTCCCTCACCCAGCTCACCTTGTTCCTTCTCCCTCTCTAACTTTAAATAAATACCTGGTTCTGTATCTGCCATCACGCAACACAACGGTAGTTTTTTATTCAACAGTATGAGAAGTTTAAGAATGTCCGCGACATCTGCGCGGTCGGACTCGCTCTCAGTAGAAGCTGCAGTGACTGTTGTTACTGCAGGTGTGTGTAGCGCTCAAACATCAACAACAAGCTGCTTGGAAGTCAGCAGTGAAACAACGCAGCCACACACACACAAACAAACAGTGAGCTGACACGGTGACACGATCGTCTCTCACACTCTCGCAAGCGCCGTCATTTCATATCGTTACTTGTCCACGATGACGCAGCCACACACGCACACTGTGGAGCTGTGCGCCACAGACCATGCACAAAACACAAGCACGCTGCACCGAATGCGCGTCGCTTTGGGTAATGAGCGCACATGACGAACGTCTACAGTAAAAGTAATACATCTGAACGCCCCCCATGCGGCCCGTCTTCGCTTTAGACAGATAGGAAAACCCTGACATGTAGATATGTAATATATCCAATTCCTGATCGGGATGTAACGTCCGATTCCGATCGAGTCTGAAACCACGTGATCGACCCCGATTACCGATCACGTGATCGGATCGGGACATCCCTATTTCATATACCTAAAGTCCAATTTTATTGTACTTAAGAACTACCATTGGCTACAAAATTACATGCGTGTTCCAACATGACACAAAATTATATCTATTATATATATATAATTTGACATTATTAATGTGAATGTGTTCACTTTGTCCTTTTTGTAGGTGCCAGGAAAAGGGGTCTGTGGCAGGTCTCAGCTGAATGCAGCAAAAGAGACCACGACCAACAGGCGTAGCTCCAGCCTTGATGAGCAAGTATGTGGTTTAAAGCTTTCTCTTGAAATCATATCACGTTTTGTGGTAGTATATTGCAAAGTACATTTTACAAATGACAGAAAGGCCTCACACCAGGATTTGAACCCAGGAACTTCATGCTGTGAGACTCTCTTCTTGGACAAGCTGGTCGACTTCTGCAATACATAGCGAACTGTTGTGTTATTAACTGTTGAGGGCTACATCCATTTTCCAAATAAAATGATTTGTTAGATTTTCATATGGAGCAAAGGAGGCTTCAACCAACCCACATTCAACTTCAATAAAATTACAGCAACTAGCTCACTTAGTATGCTAATTCCATTTCAAACTCTTATGTACCTAGCATGTGAATTGATTTGTATTACATTAAGAGGTATGTCAATTTTTGAGTGCAGTTTTCTCTTTTTCTCAGTAGACATGTTCAAATTTTTGTACTACTGTAAAGGTCCTCAAATTTCAGATTGCCATCGCAAACATTAATTCTGAATTGTTATAGATTAATTTATCATTCTTCTTCAGGGTCTAGAAGTAGCGGTGTGCTGTAATGGCATCATTATTCGTGCCCTCAATATGTACAGGCAAGTATGATAACATTCATAATGTCATACTTAAAGCAGAAGTAAGCGATCCGGTCGTTTTGGCTAATGCTGCGTTCCAGGCAGGCTTTTGAAACCGTAAATTACAGCGTCAAGTCACGACTTACGACTTTGTAGCGTTCCAGGCAACCCACTCGTGTTTTACCGGTGAAAGTCACTATAACGGCCACTCGTAACTTCCGACCCGTGAACTCGTACCAGATCGAACTGGTACGACTTCAAAGGTCGGAAAAACACGAGTTACGAGTTGCCTTGAACGCACCATAACAGTCCTTGTCCCTACGTCGCCACATTCACGGTGTCCCTTGGCTGCACACACAGCCCTGCATGCCGTTCTCTCTCCTCATTGGATAAAAACTGTAGGATACGATAAATGTTTTCTCCTGGGCTCAGAGCAGAGCAGAGTGACTGACAGACCCGTGTTTCGGTCCAAACACTCTATGTAAGTGATTGCTGTCGGAAGATATAACTATTTAAGACTTATATTAACACAAATATATCACTTACTTCTGCTTTAATCCTGCACCTCACACAGCACTGTGCTGGGTGATGTATCTTTTCCTAACACTATAACCAATTTGTTTCACTACTGTGCACATAAGATTACTAACACTATGTACTCACCTGTGCAGTTACTTTTCACTTTATTTGGCCTCACAGTGGAAGTGTCTTTTACGTAGTGGTGGTTGTATGATTTCTATAATCAATCTCTTTTTTTGAGAATAGTTCACAGTTTAACCTAAAACATTAGTATTGTTCGTGTTTTGTTCTGTGAGTGATTGTTAGGTATTGTTATGATCAATACACAAATTAATGTATTGCTGTAATCCAATCCTACAGGGGTGAGATCTTTGCCTATCCGATGTTCTTGCAAAAGGAAGTCACTGCCATCAATCCTCCAGTCTTCTTTTGCATGGATGTTGTCTGCAAGTACTGGCCATACATAAAGCATATCTCTGAAGCCTGTCCTGAATATATTCACCTCACCAGCATGAAGCCTTTGTTGTCTGTGCTCCATGCCAAAGCTCATGGAATCAAGTGTGAGGTATTTCAATTTCTATCTCTTGTGTTTCACTGACAGTTAGAATTTGAATTTCTTCTGCATTTTATATTATTTAGTGCATTCAGTAGGAGTCCATTGAAACATGCATTGTTTTAGCTCTCTACTCCAGCACACTGAATTTGAAATGAAATGATGTGGTTCACAGTGGGTGAACTGTGTAGGACTCTTTATACGTAGTACCCCCTTTTTAAGGGTCCGAAAGTCGTACAAATTGACATGAATTCCAACATTTTTGAATGTGACTTACATGGGTTTCTCGTGTACAGGGGACTCTCCACCAGAATATGTGGTTGACTGAGTATTATCTTGTCTTGTCCCAGTGGGTTTAAAGAAAATAGAAATCATTCCCTTTAACTTCAGTGACTATTTTTGTACAATGTTACTACTCCTCCTCGGCTTCTCCTTTACACTTTGGAGTGCCTCAAGGCTCTGTTCTGGGTCCAATCCTGTTCTCTTTGTACATGCTGCCCCTGGGTACTATTTTTAGAAAGTACAATATCCAGTTTCACTGCTTCGCCGATGATGTACAAATCTATCTGCCCCTGAAAGCAGTCAACAATGACTCTGTACAAGTCCTACTGGAATGTCTGCAGGAAGTCCAAGCATGGATGCACCAGAACTTTCTTAAACTAAATCATAACAAAACAGAAATTATTTTATTTAACAGTCACAGTGACAAACTTGATTTTAACAGTGCCATCGGTCCCCTGTCCTCTTATTGCCACTCCTCTGCCAAGAACCTTGGGGTCATTTTTGACAATGATTTTAAGTTTGACAAGCAAATCAGCGCTGTAGTCCGGACGAGCTTTTTCCATCTACGACTGCTCGCAAAGACAAAAGCATATCTTCCACGTAAGGATCTTAATACAGTTATCCATGCTTTTATCACCTCTCGTTTAGACTATTGCAATTCCCTGTATGCTGGCATCGATTTGTTTTTAATACGCAGATTGCAGGTTGTGCAAAACGCTGCAGCACGCCTACTGACAGGGACAAAGCGTCACCATCACATTACCCCAATTCTCCGCACTTTACACTGGCTACCTGTCTCTTCTAGAATTAATTTTAAAATTGTACTTATTGTTTTTAAGTGCCTGAATGGCCTGGCACCGTCCTACCTGTCTGACCTTCTTGTTCTTCACCATGCCCCCCGAGCACTAAGGTCTGCTAATCAGCTGCTCTTAACCATACCGAGAGCAAAACTAAAGACGAGAGGAGACAGGGCATTCTCTGTGGTGGCCCCGACATTATGGAACAGACTACCTCTGCATATTAGGACTGCACAAACACTCGAGCACTTTAAATCTCTTTTAAAAACTCATCTCTTTTCCTTGGCATTTTAGTTTTATATGTCTCCACTCTTGTTTTATTGTTTTATTGCATGTTTTTATTGTAACTACATTACCTGTTCCATCTAGTTGTATTGCCACTAGTTTGCTTGTGTGTTTATTGTACAGCACTTTGGTCAACCTGGGTTGTATTTTTAAATGTGCTATATAAATAAATATGTATTGTATTGTATTGTAAAGAATTGGAATAATTGGACAGGATGAAGTCACTGAAATTGCATTTGTCTGTCTTTAACTTATAGCGACTGGATACTTAATTAGTGACAGGCCTGGAGCCAGGCCTGGGGTCAGTACATCAAATGGTCTGACAAAAACAGGTATCTGTAGCTTTCGCAGTCCTGAATGAAATGATTGGATGGCCTAATTTAGTTAAACTGAAGTAAATATTAATGGTTTTATTTTTATTGAGTCCCCAATTGAAAGAGTATCCTTCTTGGTTTGTGGCTCAATGAAAAGCTGTGCCTCAAAAAACATATTGATAACCTAACTAGGTCCTTATAGTCAAAGCTAGCATTCTACCTTCCATAGAAGTGGAAACTTGTAAAATTTGTAGAAACTTTTGAAATGAGACAAGCTGAACCCTTTTTTTGAATTTTAGTCCATTTTAACAAAAAGAGAGCATTGTGAATGCACATGTTCCCTTTTGGTGTTGTCTTTTAGGTTGATTTCATTGTATCATTTTGTGGATGTATATTGTAACTTTGGTATACTTTGTTGCTTTATATTGTAACCCCTGTCTGTGTGTTTCATATATACTTTAATCAGGGCTTTCTAGTAAAAGAGAACATTCCCCAATTAAATGAAGGTATCAATCAATCAATCAATCAATAGAATGTTCTTGCAAAACTCAACATTGCTTTATGTTGTGAAGAACTCCCAGGAGCCAGCAATGACTCTCTGCTCGAAGTGAGGAGAAAAATTGAGGAAACATCTCTTGGCCTAAGACAGCGTAGAGCACGCCTTTACAGCCAAACAGGTATGAAGTTTGTAAAAGGCATTCAGTGTTTTAAGAATGTCACGTGTTTATTTGCTTTTCCATGTATTGGAATGTGTCTTCTGTGCTGTATCACAGACAGCAACTCTGGACGCTCCGTGATCCGCACCCGAATGTGGAGGGAGAAGAAGCAGCTTGAGTTCTATGTGGCTCAACATGACGAAATTGCCCAACCACAAGAAAAGATCGGCTCTTTCAGCAACACTTTACAAGTTGGCTTCATATTTCCTTGGCAGTTACCCCTCAGTGGTATGTTTTTGCACACTTTTTCCACAACAGTGGTCATACAGAATCATGTCCCAGGTTCTTGCAGGTGTAATGTTGGGACAATGTTTGTTGTCACAATGATTAGACTGAACACAAGTTTTGACTTGCTAAACGTGTGAAATGTTGTGAATCTTTGTGTTATCTGCAATTGAAAAGAAAACATGTGTGCACCACATATTTCAGAGCACAAATTCAGCTTAGTGTTTATATTATAAGTTTGTGTAATAAATAAACGGATGGTCTAGGTTGTTCCTGTAAAAGTCTGGAGACTATGCAGATGGATACATAATACGGGGTGTAATATCACAGACAAGCACTGTGACCAAACATGGGCAGTGTACTCTTTTCTTCGGGCTAATTTGACAAAATGTTGTATTTTTGTGTTCTAATAAGGAAGTACAGAGACAGCCTAATTAGTGCTGTCAGTTACAAGGATCTACTACTTGCTTTTCTAATGACATGCACATTGATTTTTTTTTCTTAATCCCTGTGTTATAATATATGGCATGTTTATGAATGCATTTCCAGATGGCATGGATTTCCTTTAAAAAAAAAAAGGTTTTTGACAAGGTGATGCACATTCAAAGACTGGAGGAGGAAGTGATGATCCTTGCCAAGGAAGTCCAACAACACTGGGAGTTCCTCAGGAGAAGGGAGCAGACTTTGAGTGGTCTGTCCATCAGCACTGAGGGTAAGCCAATGCACATCTGAATAAGAAAATATTGTCAAATCTTGCTGATTCGCCCTTAGCTGTACCATCCCAGGCGGCAAAGTTTTGGCAAAATTATAAAAATCTGGTAAGTATTAGACAGTAATCAATAACATAAGTGATTTGACATATCAATTACCAAATTTGGTCATCTGTGTAAGGAGCAGGAACCAAAATTTGGCCTACCAATCAAATTAGTGTAAGACAACTTTGGTTGGATGGCCCGTCTGTCAGTCTGCCAAATCAGAGACGTTCACAAGACACGTTTGTGTCACGGACTCACGGTGCCACAGAGACCAGAGCTGTAACACTGATTCTCCACTCTCCCTGTATCAAGTTACAAGTCATTTATCTAACATCATCATTAGCCCGAAGCTGTTTAATGACGGCAAAATGAAACACAAACTAAATATCCTGCATAGTTCTTCTGGTATGTGCTACTCTGATCAGAACGGTTTTGGTGATTTCTGATTGAACAGAGGGGGTGTGTCGTAAATCCAGCAACCTGGGATGGTGACCCCAAGTTGTCAGTGTTGCTGTTATTTTACACACGACCGAAACGTTGTATAATAAAGTTTTTGCAAGTGAGTTGACAGTGTGCAGGAGACCCTTTTTTCTTTGTTGTTTTCCTAGTGTTTTGTGTTGCTGAGTGAGAACTGATTTTTTTTTCTTTACATACAGTGAGACAGAATCTACTGTACATCACCAGCCTAAATTCATTGTCTTCGAGAGCTGTCTCAGAGAGCTTTTTGAAACCTGCCCATTGTGTAAATGGAAGTGTGATCTGCAGCAACGTGAAATAGGCACCTATGTTGCCTTCCATCAACACTGCCCCAACTGCCAGTACACACGAAAATGGCAGAGTCAGCCAGTGAAGGGGAGCACACCAGTTGGTAACTTGGAGGTGTCTGCAGGTGTCTACTTCACTGGGGCATCCTTCTTTCAATTTGAAAAGGTAGTATGAACATTTAGAATTTTGTATGAGACGACTTCCTCTCTCTGGTCCATAAATCCCCAAAACAAGAATGTCAATATCAACTCTGTTTTATTTTCAGATCTGCAAGGCCATCAATATGCAGCTTTTCAAATATGACACCTTCAGAAGACATGCAAGGACATATCTGGAACCTGCTATAAACCACAATTGGAAGCAAGATCAAGACATTGTACTCCAAAACTTAAAACTACAAGGCAAGCTGGCACTGGGTGGAGACATGAGGGCAGAATCACATAACTACTTTTATCATGTCAAAACATTGTAATTTACAACAAACATTAAGCCTATAGATATTTATTTTTATGTAAAATATAATATGGCCATTAACATGTATTCTTTTTTATTTTTTATATAACACTTGTTAAAAATGTTTTTTTGTGTTCATCTTTTTTGTGTCATTGTTGTGTGAGCTACTGGACTAACTTGAATTTCCCTGCTAGGGATGAATAAAGTATTCTCTATCTATCTATCTTATTCTGTATTAGGTCACTCAGCCAAATTTGGAAGTTACACCCTTGTGAGTCTGGAACGCAACCAAATAATAGATATTCAGCTGGTGCAGGTACAGTAAATCTCTTCTTTGAACATAATGTTAATAGGATGCATTCTTATACATGTATCCCTTCTTTGCTACAGAGTAATGAAGTTGGTGGCAGCGTCCATATGGAGAAGGAAGGCCTAAAAAGAGCACTTCATCTTCTTGAGTCCAACAATGTGGAGGTGGACTACATTGTCACTGACCGCCACACCCAGGTCCAGAAGTACTTGAGGGAACAAAACATCACTCAGTACTATGATGTGTGGCACTTTGAGAAGGGTAAAAACTGTACTCATTAGTATTACTAAAATTAATGTTACACACATTCTGCAAACTCATATGTTTCAAATCTTTTCCACATGACCCCCTTCTTAGGTTTGTCCAAAAAACTGTCTGGCCTTGCTAAAAATAAAGACTGCCAGGTGGTGGCAAAGTGGTTGCCTTCCATCAAGAACCACATCTACTGGACAGCAACATCCTCAGAGACTGGGCCTGAGAAGGTGGCAAAATGGAAGTCCTTGGCAAACCACATCCAGAATGTGCATACACATGAAGACCCCCTCTTCCCAAAGTGTGCTCATCCTGATCAGATCACCAGAGACCCCAGCAAGTGGTTTAAACCAGGTTATTATTTTGTTATAATCTCAACCACTGTCATAATTGTTTTTACAAACGGTTGTACTTACACGCCGCACACACTCTACTTTGTCTCTCTGCTGTGTCAGGTTCAATGGCACTTTACAAAGCAGAAAAGCTGCTGATGAGTAAAAGGGTCCTTGGAGATGTTGAGAAGTTGAGCCACACCTTCCAAACATCGTCTTTGGAGGCATTTCACAGCGTAATTCTACGCTTCGCTCCAAAGAATGTAGTTTATCCCTTCATTGGAATGCTCTGCAGGTAATAACTCCTAGAACAAACACATTTACTGCAGGATCTCTTGTATTTTACATAAATCTGTGACATGCCTAAGTTTAGTATCATGATTGTCTCTCAACAGTTTTTGGAAATCAATAACTTCTGTAAATTTCATTGTAGGCTATATCTGTCTGCAATGCATTTTAATGAGAATGTCGAGCGAGAACAGGCCAGAACAGCTGAAGGACAACCCATGTACAGACTGACTTTTCCTAAGTCTAAAAGAGGAAAAGCAACAGTTAAGCCTGTCAAGACCAAGGCAACATTCAGTTAGTTTAAAAAATATATTCAGTTACACGATAAAAGACATGGAAATAAATAACAAAACAAACAAATACTTATACATTTCCAAAAATATGCGTGTTTTATATACAAATTAATTTGTTGTTTTGTTGTTCTTTTAGATTATGTGCAGGACCTCATGGCTCTGGTGTTCGAGGAGGTGTTTGAAGATCCCTCCCCATATGTCGAGGAAATGCAACTGATCACGGTGCCGGAGGACCTGGCTGCGCAGTTTGAGAGGCCCTCAAAGGAAGAGGTCATCGCCGAACATAAATCCCGGTTCAGCCAAGGGATGGCCGGAAACCAACATATCGCCCAGAGGGATCAGCAAACTCCTGGCGTATCCGGCCAACCACACACGACGGAATCACCACCCTGATGCGTCTTCCCAAATATCCCCAACACCAACTGACGAAGCTTCTGTAGGCCACATAACAGAACCGCCTGCATAAAAGCACATTACAGAATTACAGAGTTATTACAGAACAAAATATAGTTTGTGCAATTTCCCTCATTCATTGTTTTTGTGTATGTTTGTGTCTTGTGGTTTGATTTGTTTTTAGCTGTAGTTCAGGATGGGCACAGCTTAAGTCATCTGCCTGAGCTAGCTCCACAGGTTTCGCATGTAGATTTTTACATTCACTAAGCTGCCGTTGCAATGACCTGTACTGTCAACCAATCTGAAAAATGTAGCTGCCTTTCAATTAAATGTACCAAACCAACAGCAGCATTGGTAAGTGGATAGGTTTCAAAGAGTTTATTGCATAGCAGAAGTGTTATGTTGGTTTGCATTACGTTAGTAACAAGATTTATTAAAAAATATATTGCTAAAGATAGAAGATAGAACTTACTCTTCCTCGCTTCTCCTCCTCAGAGGCCCATAGTCTGCTCGATATATGTTGTACATATTTTGGAGTGTATATGGATTGAGGCAGTTGGGCTCCAGGCCAGGGTGGTCAGTCATGCACATCAGGGGATGTAGCACCTGGTTCATTCTTCTAACTACCTATTGTGAACAAAGACATCACAATATAATCTTGCAGGGCTAGAGGAAAGATAAAAACATTTTGAAACTTTTGAAAGACACAAGGTAAGAAGAAAATTATACAACCTGTAGTCATGTTAACACTGTGATACTCAAACAGGAATATTTGATTAAAGCCAGGGCTTTTCAGAATATGCAGGGTTACAGTCAAACAAAGCAGTCTCACAGTCACAGTCACTACACATATTATGTTTTGTTTTTTTAAATAAATATTTGTGCTATGAGGTCTGAGAAATCATGAATTCATTGTCTGAGTCTGATTTAAAAAAAAACAACTAAAAACGCTATTTGTAAAAAATAAAATAAAATGCTACACTGCACTAACTTGGACTAAGCAGTCTGAAAAATGTTTCCGACATTCAGGCCTATTCAGAAACAAAAGGTAGGCTACGTCAGTAATGCAAAAAAAAACGCAGAAATGCATTCGCCCGCGACCGGTGCGACCGGTGCGGGTGATCAGCACCGGGGGGAGCTCCCCCCCCCCCCCCTCTCTCTCTCTCTCTCTCTCTCTCTCTTGCGGGCAGTGACACGCTCATTCATATTTCAGCAGCAGACAGCGTGCTTGGTCATATTTCAGCGCTATGAAGACAAAACTCTTCACCGATAGGCTAAATCCAGGGCAAATGGGAAGTCGGACTGACGTAATGCGCCCACTTTTTTAGACAACTGTACCTTTGGTATCTCCCTACAGCAAACGTGTTCAACTTCAGTTGCCATTTTATTGCATTTGCCACAGGTACACCTATTCCAAATGCAAAAAAGAAAAGGTAAGATATGGCTTTTCAGCTAAGCAAACACATAAAGATGCCTACTGTTGGCTCTAACAGTTACAGCAATATTGCTTAGCAACCAAACTTACAGTGGTAACACCATGCTGACACTTCTTGGTCCATCCTCCGCGGCTGAGACGGATTATCCTCTGTCTGTCTGAAATTCTCCGGGTCAGACTCGGGGTCCAACACATATGGACGCACCTCGTAGCTTGCCATGTTTATAAAGCCGACGGGTAAACAAATACACGTGGGGGGCGGACTGGGAAACCTCGGTCTGCCTGTAGAATCTTCCACTGAGCTAGCCAATCAGAGGAAAGCAGCAGCCAGAACGAAGCGTTTCCCGGAGTGGCCGCATAGCGGCTGAAATGGGGATTTTTTTTTTATATCCATACGATACGACTAGTTTTTGGAACTAAAAATTAGGCCCTATGCAGAAATACTCTATAGGTGTTCAAAATTGTAACAATGGGGGGCAAAAAGCAGTAAAATAAGCATAATATGTCTCCTTTAATACCAAATTACCAAAAGTGTCATTTCAATTGACTATCAAATCTTTGTGACTCTTAATCACTATGAAGGTAGCCACTGCAGCCTTTCCGAAGAAGGCCTTCAGGGTCTTCGGGTAGAGCTCACCCAAAGAAGGTCTCAAGTGCAATCTCACCTTGTCATGGTGAGGGATTGTTACTTGAAAGTGATCAAGTCAGGACTTGATGGTTCTACACTGGACCTTGAGGGGGAAGAGCAGGTTGAGGAGCAAGGTGTGGCGAGTGACTCTGAGAACTACTCTGATGAGGAGGACATGGACATGCAAGTAATTAGGGTCCGGGCAGCTAAGCTGCCGGGACACTATTGTATTCCTAGGAATTCTTCTTCTTCTTCTTCTTTCTTTCTTTCTTTCTTTCTTTCTTTCTTTCTTCTTCCAAGGAAGTCATACTTCCCATGGGCGAAAACTCACCAAACTTTGCACAAAGGTTTAGTCCCATGCCAGATTCACTCAACTCCAAGGACATGTGCCCCCCCTCCTAGGGGGTGCACAATAAGCGTTTAAATTTAAAAACTTTAAAAATTCCTACCAAACCAACGGTAGATGCTACAGTGTTGAAACTTCACCACAATGTCGCCTCAATACTGCTGAAACTTTTGTCCACTTAAACTTATTACAAATTATGAAGTCCATCACTCTGTTTTTTTCAATAACTGTAAAACTTTTAAAATGTATCTCCTCCCACAATTTTTGCTCAATTGACACCAAACTTGCTACAGAGCATCTCCAGACCGTCCTCCACAAAACTTGTTTCCCGGATTTTTGATTAAGCAAAAATTGAGCCTACAGTGCATGAAAACGTTTGACTGTAAACACTACTGTAAACATATACCATCAAATTCTTGCTAAATACATTTTCAAACTTCCTGAAAAAAAATGAGAATATTCTGGAGTCATGGTTGATGAAGTTTAGCAAATATCAGAATTTTAATTCAAAAACTGAATTTTTGAGAACATTTTGAATTCTGCTCTCATGGGAACAACTGCAGTCAATGTGAGAGTGGAATTTATAAACATCAGATTTTCTCTTATGAAGCAAAACACTTATCATTAAAAACAAATCACCAACATTTCCATGCTGTCAAGATGCAATTTATGTATTATCAGATTTTTGTTTAGATGACTGAATTTCTGAAATTTTGACCATTTCATCACAACAGCTGCCCGGGCACTGGCTCACCTGAGTGGATAAATGAAGCTACACAGCAGGTCTCACTACCAGACAATTAGCTCAGCGAGTTAGGAGCTGGTTCTTGGTGTCAGAGGTTGTGAGTTTGAGACCCAGCAAGGGTCCAATAGCTTGGACTGGACCATGTGCGAAGGCTCCTAACATCTTAAGAGGCACAGTAGATGTTTTACAAATACATATCATTATTTTACCTCAAAAACTGATTTTTCTTTTTACTGTGGTTTCAAATCTGCCTGCGCGACAGTGAATGACTTACTCAATTTGTGAAGCCACTGTTGCACTGCCACTTGTCAATTAGCTCAGTGTGATAGACAATGGTCTTTGGTTCTAGAGGTTGTGGGTTCAATCCTCAAATGATGCAAATTGGACATTATAAGGTCAACTGTCCTGTCTTCCTGTTTGTTGCTCAGAATTGCCTAAATATGCCCAAAAGTAGCCCGGACCCGACCCATCGCTGCGCAGCAGCTATAATTAGGCCGCGTTCAGACTGCAGGCATATCTGATTCAAATCTGATTCCTTCTCATATCCGATTTTTAGGGCTGACTGTCCACACTGTTTTTAGCAAGTGTCCAAATCGCATTTGGCTCTGTTCAGACTGGGCCACATTATTGACCCATCTGACAGGTTGCTGTAGCAACGACGTCGGAGCGGAGGCTCCGCCGTATGTCAGGCGATGCCTCGCGGACGCGGCGGCTGCAGCACCGGGCAGATCAGCTGCAGCACAGTGATCTGCCCGGTGCTGCAGCCGCACTGCCCCGCTAGTTTCAACCTCAGCCCGCCTGGTGTGTGTACGTGTACGTGTACCAGAGACTGGTGTGTGTGTGTGTGTGTGTGTGTGCGTGTGTGTGTGTGCGTGTGCAGCCACAGAGACGGGAAACTCCAGCACCCCAGAGCTGGAGCACGCCGTCGCCGTCACTCCTGTCGCCGACAACACGGTAGTTTGCATAAAATAAAAGTAATAAGAAGGAAATTGATATTTAACTGGAGCTCACGGGACCGTACGGGACCTGTAACACAGTGACAGCGCCGCGGAGAGTGACGTCACGGACAGTCAGAACCGATCTGAGTGTTTGGAGCTGTTCAGACTGAGTCGCATCTGTCCAAATGCGATCTGAAACTACCTCCTGGAGGTGGTTTCGATCCGTTTTGCAAAAATCGGATTTCATGTGATTTGGGACTGTTCAGACTTAAAAAGAGCCATCCAGTTCCAATCTGGATGGGCTAAAAATCGGATTTTGGCTGGCAGTCTGAACGCGGCCTTAAGGACATGATATTTCACACAAGGACATTGTCATAAATGCTGTAATGGGCTGATTATTTTTGTAATCTATAACCAATGTTATTTTCTATGTCTGTGCTTTCAACACATTCAACTAATTCCTGTTTATGTTTTTTCCCAACATCTGCATAAAAAAGGGACTGGACAGTGGAGTTGGGGGAGCAGAATGCAGAAGAGGAGCGACATAGACGACCCAATCAGGGGTTTCTAGGTAGGACACTCCAGGCCTCCCTTCAGATAAAGCCTGGAAAAAGGAACCTCTTACCAGCCTTTGGTTTATTTGCTCATTTTCGAAGCGAGCAAAGATAGAATAACAATGCTGACATAACTGTAGACCACACTAAATACATGACAAAGGTCTGCCCTAGGGCATTTATTAGTTTTTGACTCGGGATAAACTGTTAAATTCCCCAAAACACTGTATGTCTGATCTATCTCCTTAACAAAATTACATATACAGTATTTAGGTTTTTCTATGTGATCTGCTTTTGATAACGAATTAAATTAAGTGTTCCTCCTCACACAAAGGAGCAGATACCAGTCCTGCTGCTAGGTTGATGCTCTTCTATGGCCCTGCCCAGCTCGTTGCACTAAAGCTGCTGAAATTCATTCACAATCCCTTGTGCTTCCTAAAAGGACAAATTGATATTCCTGAACTCAGTGTTGCACAGTGAGGAGTAAGCGTTGCCTATTTTCTTTTTAGCAGCGCAGATAAAAACATATGAGAGTACTCATCTTAAGTACGTCTGACGAGCCAACATTTAGCAGCTGTTTAAATACACAGTTTCAACTGATTCCACCATTCAGCATTCAATAAGCTCGAAAAACAAATGGAGACACAGTTTAAAGGCAGGGGTGAACAGAGAGACTTGTTGTCTTGTGATCAAGAAGCATGTCCATACCATAGGGATTCAGATTTGGTGTGGTTGACTACTGTCTGATGAGCATGATAATTTTGATTAATCTTTACAAAGATTATGATTAGTCATGAAAGCTTTATCTGTGAGATGCACAAAACTCACATGTTCAATATTTACATCAAATATTTTGTGGAATTTTCTGTGTAATGCTGTTGTGTCACATGTGCATCGTGCCTATTTCCAAATATTTTTTCCAAAAACAAGTTTTGAAAAATGTGATAGGCCATATGTTGTGTTTGTCACAGGAGAAAAAACTATGTCAGTAAACACCTGTTCTTCTCTCCTCAAGTTCAAAGTACTTGCTGCTTTTCTTTTTCTTTTTTTAACAGTTCAGTTTCTATGTCATGATGACTACTGTGGCCGATCAAGATGACGCTTAAAAGCACCCATGTATTTCTGCATAGTTAACATTTTATAAATGAAGAATACTTCATGTGGTTTTAAATGTTTACTTTTAATTGTTTTTTACTCTATAGGTTAAAGCTGTCAGTGCATTTAGTAGGTTGTGTGTGTCAGAGTAATGCATTGCTGTTAAAGTGAAAATGTACTTTTGAATACTAGGTCCCTTGAGCAATACCCTCAAATTGCTCCAGACACACTGCACCCGGTGCTCTGACCACTGTGATGAATTACATTTGTTAGTGGGGTTTGTGTGTGTAACAAAGAGGGATATGCCAATGTAAAATAAATAATTACAATACTTTAATATATCTTTCAATCTGCAATCATTCATTGTTCAACCCAATGGTGTTCAAAACTAGAAATGTCATAAATTAATATTAAGTTCAAAGATTTAACTACAGAATTTGGAATGTCTGTGTTATGTATTGGGACTTTGGACACGAGCAGACCATACAAAGGTAGGTTGGTCAATAGCATAACAATATACGGTGGATCCTGTGTGCCACCCATGAGCCCTAAATTTGGGACTTAATATTTTTTTCATGGCTACATGTTATTGATTTTTGGTTGAACATTAACAGAGTTGTGGCCTTCTTTCTTTTTTGTATGTATACTGTATACAGATACATATATACATAGGTAGTATACATAGATAGTGCAGGCTTGTGCTGACCTAGGCTACTCAGTCTATGCACTGTCTCGTCTCCACTAGAGCAGTGGTCCCCAACCACCGGGCCGCGGACCGGTACCGGTCCGTGGATCATTTGGTACCGGGCCGCAGAAAGATGAAATGAAAATGAAAAAAAAAAAAAAAAGTTTGTTTCGTCTATTTCACACTTCCGGTCATTTTATTTTGAAAATGTTGCCACTTCCGTTTGTGCATCGTTCCAGCGCTGCGCAATTGACAGGCAGGCACAAACGTAAAAGAGTGAAAAACACACGTCGCCGGGCCGGGAAAAACTCAATAATGAGACGACAGAAGACCCGACGCTTTCCAACAAGAAGAAAGCTGTTCTAAAAGAAAAAGCACGAGTCCTGTTTAAATTACGGGTTCATTGCAACAGGTGATTCACATGCTCCAAGCTCCGCAATGTGTGTGCGGGACCCGGCCGGCTCTCTGCCGCTTCATCACTTCACAGAAAACTGATCTCCCTGCGTTCTGGATTTAAGCAGAATATCCTGAGATCGCCACAAAAGCACGGAAAACCTGCTTCCATTACAAACATATTATGTTTGTGAAACGGAGTTTTCTGCAGCTTCAGCAGCAAAACGAGATGACAGAGTAGACTGGTAGAGACAGGAACCGAGATGACAGACGGAGCATCACCCCCAGATGACTGACATTATTATTGTGATACTATACTATGGTGAGTTGTAACAAAGAACGTAAACGTAAGAGAAAACTAGGCTATGTGAACATGTAGTCCTGTTTATACAGTAGGCCTACATGTAATGTAAACAGGAGAACGTACGCTACCCCCTAGCCCCCCCCCGAAGAGAACGACCCCCCCCCCCCGGTCCGCGGTAAAATTTTCCACCGGTGACCGGTCCGCGGAGATAAAAAGGTTGGGGACCGCTGCACTAGAGCACTGGAAAAGAGAGTAGCGACCGGTAGCGACACGCATTGGTCAAGTGGAAACGCCCCCTGGTGGCGGGATATGGGTATTGCAAATGCGCCCAAGAGCTGGCATCTCTGCAGTGTTGGTGAATGAGTAAGTGCGGTATTTTCAATAATTTAAGGACATTTATAGATCACCCAAGTTAATAGCATCATCGTGGACCCTTTTACAGATAAATATTAACATATAGTGGCCATTAATTGTTGTGTCACGAATGCTTGCTGTTTTAAATGATAAAGATAAGTCCACTAAAGTGTCATACCAGTTTGCGCGCTAAATTCAACTGTGTTAGCTAACTGTTTGCCACTTAAGCCTGTGTTTTCTTTAGTTTGTTTGTTTGTTTGGTCAAGCAAGTTATTGTGCTGCTGGCTTTTATTTTATTTCCATGCGATGTTTTTTATGTTATTTATTTTGACAGCTGGTGGTTGCTTAGCAACGGTAAAGCGTTCGCTCGTCCCCTTCTGTGTTTGTCCGCTGTGTGACCGGTAGTACTGTAAACAGCTCCGTGTGTTTTTATTAATTATCTTTTTTTTAATCAAAATTGGAGGAAAAACTTAACATAATACGTTTTGGGTTTGATTTAGTCACATTTTGTAATGGTTTTTAAGTGTTGTCATCTTTTATTTTGTGTGTTATATCTATGTTTATAAAAAAAAAACAGTTGTTCACATTAATGTTACAATTTAAATTTTGAAATAAATAAATTATAAGCATAACTTAATATGACCAAGGCACCTAAAAGCAAAAACACAGCAGTTTTCATCAATTTACAAGCAAGTTGGCAACACACATATTGGAGTGAATGGGTTTCTTGGGCGGATTTGCAATACCCATATCCTGCCTTTCTAAATCCCTCCGTTTATTTCTTTTTACACATTAGCGAGCAGGTTCACAGCGTGAACAGCGTGTCCCGACCTGACCAGGCTCTGGACACGGAGCAGAGACCCAGGTCCGATAGTGCAAGGCTCTCTCTGAAGCAGAGGATGAGGCCAGCTTCCCGTCAGTCTTCACAGACAGTCCAGAGTTGAACGAGTTTCTGATCATAATCATCATCATCGACGCGATTGTGTTACGACTTCCGGTCAAATGCGGAAGTAAAAACTGATGTAAACAATCGACTGAATTTGCAGTATATTGCGGGACAATTGGCTATATGCCCAGCTGGCTAAAATCCAGGAAGTAGTGGTACTTCCTGGTTGGTACTGCCTGAATTTCAGCCAGCTCCTTTATTTCCTGTTGTACATGATTGGCCAAACTGATTAATCCCGGTGTGTCTGACCTCAAAACAATAATCAGACACACCTGGCTGGCTGAAATTCAGAAAGTACCAACCAGGAAGTACCACTACTTCCTGGATTTTAGCCAGCTGGGCATATAGCCAATTGTCCCGCAATATACTGCAAATTCAGTCGATTGTTTACATCAGTTTTTACTTCCGCATTTGACCGGAAGTCGTAACACAATCGCGGCCAAACCGGAAGTGGCAAAGTGGGCGGGGCTACATAAGGTGAATAGTAAAGGGCAACGGGTGTTTTATTTTGTGAAAGAAACCGGAAGTGCGTTGCTCACGACGGCTAGCTTTAGTAGCGCCGAAATCGTCCGAACAAAATTGTAAACAGTTGGTATTTAGACAAATTAACGACACACTGCTGATCTAAACGGCTCCTTTCTCGCCTAAAAACGTTTGAAATGTTAGTAAAGTGATATATTTAAAGAATTTAGAGCTAAAATGAAATCAGCTTTAGCCTGTTGATTTTGGCTCGGGTAGGAGCGCAATGCATTATGGGTTATCATGTAGTATGCTGCAGTGTAAACGCTCTGCATACTGTCTGATTGATGAGTATGGAGTATGGACAGTATGCAGTATGGAAGTATATAGTATGTAGTATGCGGTTTCGAACACACCCATGTTCTTTGTGTCCCCCCCCCCCCTTGAGTTAAGTTGTTTCCTGTTTTACTTTGGAATTCCTGTCTTGTTTTCTTGTGTGTGTCTTTGACCTAGTTTAGTTCCTGTTTTATTTTGAAGTCCTTGTCCTGTCTTCCTGTGTGCCCCCTGCCCTTGATCGCCTAATGTGTCTCACCTGTGCTGACTGCACCACCTGTGTCTCCCATGTGTATTTAGCTCAGTGTCTCCCTTTGTCTGTGTTATTTGCTCCCATGATCCTGTGTTTCCCTGTGCTGCCAGTCAGTTAAATGAATGATGAAGAAAAGATGAGTCAAGTCAAGTGAATTTGCATTTGTTTATTAATCTGTTTATTTCCTTTTTTTTTTTTTTTTTCTCCAGCTCAACGAGTCTTGCCAGAGGTGGACCAGAGGTGGATTGCCAAGGCTCTGTTCAGGTGGTCAGCCCAGGGCCACCCTGAGCTTGACTTCAGCAGAGTGGACAGACTTTGGTGGCATCCACCACCAGTGCCGCTGAAGATCTGTCGGACCCCTACCCTGGAGAACTACTTCGGCCACCCTCTGCTGCTGTGGATGCCAAGGAAGTTGTGGCAGGTGAAACTCACCTGTCCGCACGAGGGCTGCGACAAAGTACAGCTGTCCTCAGCTGGCCTTCACCAGAAGGTCAGGCAGGTGGTGGGTGTGGGGAAGGTGTACTTAGTCGCTTCAGAGTACCTCGCCTGCCGCAACTGCAAGAGGAAGGTCATCAGCTGGAGCCATGCCATCGTCTCCCAGCTCGACGTCGGCCACAGGGTGCAGTTCCCTTGTATCCTGACGTCCAAACTTGCCTGTGACGCCGAGGTGGCAAGTTTGATGCGTCAGCGAGGCCTGGAAAACAGCAGCAGCCAGATCCAGAAGAAGCTGCTGGAGCGTCACACTGAGGTCTGGTTGCATAAGACTGTCCAGTACCTCACTGACTGCAAGGGGATTGCCAGTGCTGTCAGGTCAGGCCTGAGCCAGTACCTGCAATGCCAGTCGTCCCAAAACACCGGTGGCTGATGCAGGTGTACGCCCAGGATGTCCTGCAGAGGCTGGAGCAGATCAAGGCCAGCATAACATCGCTGTACGGTCGGATCCTGAAAATGGATTCGACCAAGAAGATCGCCCGAAAGCTCGCAGGACACAGCTACGGGACGGCTACCTGGGCAACAAATGTGGGGAACGAGTACGGACAGGTCATCGTGTCCGTGCTTCATGTGGGACCAGGACGACCTGACGGCGCTGAAGGAGGCCAAGCATGCAGAGCTGGAAGCTGAGCGCAAACATCCGTCTGAGGCTGATGTCATGCGCTCCATCAGCCGCAGCGAGCTCGCTCTGCACTGCCGCAGAACCACCCGTGGGGCCCAGGAGACACTGGCTCTGATCGAGGAGCTCATCCAGGCCTTTGATGGTGATGCAGGCCGTGATACGCTGGGGGTCCCTCTGATCAACTCGGCCCGGATGAGAGAGATCCTCAAGTCACAGCGGAAGCACATTGCCTGCATCCAGGATCCTCCAGGTGTACAGCCGTACACGCAGACGGGCTCTCTTGTGAAAGGAGGGCACCGTACCGACGTACCGCTGTGCAAGAGGGTTGACGTCGCTGGAGTCCTTCCATCTACACATGAACCGGTTCATCCCATGTAAATATACAAATCCTTTTTCTACTAACTTCATTAAAATAGTGAACTATGATTATTTTTAATTGTAACAATTAATAATTGTCCCCCCCTCCCCATTTTAATTTTCCTTACAGGTACCCTGGCAAGTGACACCTTCTTCCAGGCATAACTTCTGGATGGGCTCGCAAGCTGGAACGATGACTGGGCTGCTGCAGCAACCAGCGATGTCCAACAGCCACAATCGTACAGTCATCTTCTCCGCCATGCTGTCAACACCCTGGCAGAGGAGGTTATGGGCGAGAAGATCTGTTACGTGGGGCTGAGAAAATACACTGGTAGGTGATTATTATATTATTTTTTTGACATTTTCATTCAAGTTTATAAAAATCCATTCTATTCTGTCCTCAGTGTGTGCATCCACAAATTGACAGATAGCAAACATTGTCCAGAGTTGAATGAGCTTTAATGACGTCTTCATTCTCATGAACATTTATTGTAAAACTGAAATGACAAGAGATACTTGCTAATTATTAAATTGTTACCAAATTATCATAATATATTCACAAAGAACACAATGCAAACTAAATGCCTCACTGCTACTTTAGCTACTCTTAAACGCCACTAGGGGGAGAAGGCAATACAACTACAAAACTTAGAACAGTAGGATTTTGTAATTATTAGTGTGACTGCTGAAGCAGTCACACTATTGTTCTTCTGTTTGGCCATTTTCTTCCGCCTTTTTACGGTCTTCTTCTAGTCCTTCATACTTTGTGCTATTTCAACAATTCATATATCAAAACGTGCAGCTTTTTTTGAACTTTATCGGCATTACTTTTCTCTTTTTAACTCTTTATACTTTTTAAAATATTTAACTTTTTCTGATTTTTTTCAGCTTTATAATGTGTGTGTATTGCGTCTAACGAGCAGAGCCAGAGTGGTGCCAGAGTGGAGAGAGGCAAAAAAACATTCTAGAGTTTTTCTGGCTAAACTGTCAGCACGGCCACAAATTAAACTCTAGACAAATTATTTTCTCCAGTTTTGTAGCCACACTTGTCTTCTGGCTAAAATTCTGGTCAAAAATGCAAAGAGACTTAGATAATAATTTAAAATATTTTTTAAATGCAGCCAGGGAGCTCTCTGCTCCCATTCAGCTCAATGCATTTTTTTCACAGCAGCAGGAGAAGGAGCTCAACTTTGTAACTTGCTGTTAGGTGCTTTTTAATTCATTTTAATTCACCAAAAAATAGTCACAGGTCACAAAAAAGTCCTCTTCTTACTTGGTGTGGCTAATTTATACTAATTTCTCTTTATTTTAAGAATCATTGAAAAATCTCACATTCATCAAAGTCTCAACCTCTCTTCACCACAACTTCACTGTAGTATAGGGGTTAGGGTGGCCGTTTGCCAACCCTAAGGTCACTGGTTCGAATCCAGGGGAAGAACTCTTGTTATGTTATGTTGAATTCTGCTCTCCTCCACCGCCTTCAATTGGTTACAGGTGTTTGTTATCTCCTTGATTACTCATACCAGTTTGCAGCACATCATCACATTACAATGAATGACAACAGTCTTGAAAGCAGTGTGCTCTCTGTAGCTGAGTGGCAGAGTAAAGGCTTAATGATCATAAGGTCATGGGTTCGATTCCTACCTCAGTCATTTCACATCATTGCTTGACTTTTGATTCCGATTATTCAGCTGTCATTGGACAGTCTTTGATTCCTGATAGTATAAAGCTCATTGTAACTCAGGTTCTCTGCACATTTACAAGCCTAATGTAACTTGAGTTCAGTGAGCTGGAGCCCAGCCCGAACTCACAAGACGGGCAGGCTTGCAGGCCTAGATGTGGTGTTGCACAGATGTGACAGTGACAGTTTCCTCATCATTAATCCTCATTATTATAGTAAATGAGGTTGCTCTTCAATATATTTCCAAATTTAAATAAAGGTTATAATAATAATTAAACCTGGGCTATCATCCTATCCTTCCTCGTTCATGTTGTGAGGACAGGACAAAGTCTCTTGGACATGAGAGGTGGGCAGGTGCTTCTCTTGCACTCCTTCACTCACCCACTCTTGATTGGCATATAAATGAATGTTAAATGAAAATAAAAACTAGTTTGGAAATAATACATACCGTACATGCAAAAATGCGAAATTTAAATAATATAGGTTAATATAAAGTATTTTCTATTCTATAGTGACTACAGCTGGCCAAAATTGGCCCCCAGCTTATCATGCCACACCTGTCATGTCTTAGATGTTATGAATATTTCATGATACAATGTAGCCTAATAGTCTATATTGTTGTGTCTAGGGGTGTCCTCAACTCAGAATTGTGTTTATGCTGAATAGAAACTTCAAGTATTCATTGTGTGACCATGATATGATTACTTGTTTTGCAAAACATCAACAAGACATTATAACATCTGAACTGTTTATGATAGAGACGAGCTGTAAACATCATCTGAATTGTGAGATTATCTACTTTCCCAGGCTCCTTGAGTGGTGCCTCTATGACAAGGGACCGGGTGCGTGTAATCATGTGGTGCAGGAACAGATGCAGAATTTTTTCTGGTCTTCCATTTTTTTTAACAGATTGGCTATTTTACAATATACAGTCTGTCACAAAAGTTCTTCATATGGCTCAGAGTTGAAAGGCTTGGCAGCTCGGTGTAGCTGTCAAGGTATAATAGGTATAGCTCACCTGGTAGAGCAGCTTGCACTGTGAGCAAGGACTATGCTCCAGTCTGGGATCAAATCCCAGTGGAGAGTTTTACACTAAATGCGCTGAATCTGTAATTATACAATGTCCAGCTGTCAGCAACCGGGGGGTGGGGTGCGAGGAGGTGGCTGGGCGGGTGCAAAACAGTGCAGTCTCCGCCCACCCCCCAGAGGTGAATTGCTAATGTGCATGGCTAATGAGCTGGTTTTAAAATGGCCGAAAAGGGTCGGGGGAGTGAGACTTTAAGCATCATTGAAAAATCTCACATTCATCAAAGTCTCAACCTCTACTTCATTGGAAGTGTTGGTCTAGTGGATAAGGTTCCTGCCAACCAATCACAAGGTCACAGGTTCAAATCCCACCTGAGCAGTCTTGTTAGTGTCAGCCACTTTGACCTTTAACCAATACCACTTGGTCTGGTCACAAGATCAAACTTGATAATGCATATGCGCCCCCACCTATTCTCTTTACCTCTTTCAATCTTGGTTTATGTTAACATGTTTCTTGTTTATACCACTGCACTAAGATTGATTTGCACTGGAACTACAGCTTTGGGCTAGTTAACTTCAGAGTGAGACAGAGTGCAGTTCATCAACAGACAACAGTCTCTGCAACTGTGTATACACTGGCCTAGAGGCAGAGTGAAAGTCTGCTGATCATGAGGTTGTGGGTTCGATACCTACCTTGGGCAACCATTTGTATGGTGATCACTGCTTGCACTATTTGCTAATTCTGCAACAGCGTTCAGCTGCTTTCAGCAGTCACACGCATTTCCATCAGGAAATGATACTTTATCTAGTTTAAGTTAGAGTCCACAGA
>NC_140922.1:13551459-13621287 GCF_045865225.1 Trachurus japonicus
CTTTGTTATTGGTGTATGTTAACTGAGAATTCCCTGTCTGTTAATGACACCCACTGGTGTTTACTCATCAGTCCTTACAAAGTGGGTCTATAAGGATCGTGAGACTCTGTTTGGCTTGAGGGTGACCTCTGACCCCGGTGTGGAACTGATTCACTCACATGCTGAAAAGAAGTTTTTGTGACGTCAGCTTCTATTTGGAAAAGAAAATGCATGAACCTTGACTCATTTAAACAGATGTGTTTTAAAGCCCTGTGGTTAGTGGCACCCCGGCCTCTGTCTCACCTTTGTGAAACTGAACAATGACACTGATAAGAGAATGACACAGAGCAAACAGACGAGGGAGCCAGAGGCCTCTGTGTCTGGTCTTCAAAGTCGTCTTGTGTGATACAATAATATTATCCATCCTTCTGTGTGGGTTTTTTGGATGTTAAATTTTACCATTATAAAACTGAATGTATGTCAGTTTAGTTAGTAATTGCTGGGGAAGAAAGAAAAAAAAACATTACATTATCACATTTCCATGTTTCCATAAACTATTCTTTGACCTTGCCACCTTCTCACAATAGGTTTCCACTGTGCTTTGTTAATTTTCATAAATACATTTGAATACAAATTTGCAACAAAAGTTTGCATGTGACCTGTATTCAAAACACAATACATCAGATATGTGTTTATCAGCGACATGAAAGGTTTTAATTACGATCACATAGTAGGATGATGCCAAGTCTATCTACATAATGGAGCTGTCCAACCTATAAACACAATTTAGCTACAGTATGCCCACTAATGGACAGAGAAACTTTCACCATAGAAAACGACTTTTAACATTTATTACGATTTCAATACCTTTTGAAATATTTAAACTCTGTATTTGGATGTGTGGAGCTTTGGGAAGTTTGAACTATTCTCTGAACTTTATTCATAACCAGTAGTGCACAGAAAGTTGCTTAAGAACATTAACTCAAGTTATCAGAGGAAATAAAATGTATTGATTGTATATGTCCAATGGGGCCTCAGGCAAAGTTCTCAGTGCAATATCTGGATCATCTTTCCTGTCGTGCTGCTGCTCCTCCTCACATTTGCGGTACATTTTACATACTCTAAAAATAACCCTGTGCAGTCATCAGTTTCAATTTACTGCGTAGTGTGTGTCAGGTACATAACACAGGTGTGCTGCTCAGGTACTGAACTTTGCACCACCGCTGCTCAAATAATGCCACTGGTGTTTACTGAGTGATATTGTGAAAGGTACAGTGGTTTACAGATTAACGCCAGAAAAGATTAGTATTCCTACATGTCTGTATCAGTAATTAAAAATGTGACCTAACACATACAGTAATAGTGTAGCAGATCTTGTCCTGTCAGAGATGAAATCAAGCTGGTGGCTGTGTAACTACTTGCAAGATTTAATACAATGAAAGATTGATTCCCTCAGTCAATATGTCAGCTGCTGCAGGTGCAGGTGTATTCATTTACAGAGTAAAGGTGTAGGAAACATGCACAATATCGATATGAACACACACACACACACAAACAAGCACACACTGACTTGCAGGGGTCATATATCAGCTGTGTACACCGAAACTTTCAGGAATAGGGGTGGCAAGAAAAAAAACACAGAAGATCTCAGCCTTATCCGGTAGGTGAGAAATGATCAGTGCAGGATAAACTTCCTACAATAATGCAAAAGAAAATACATCACCAATCCACAACCACAGCCCCCTCACACAAATTCTCCAGTCATGCCACACATACCATCTGTCATAATTTGTCATTTTGCTGAGTGACCATTTACAGAACTTCTCCCAAGATGGCAAACAAGAAATGTTGCACCTTTTGTAAATTCGATATCTGCTGATAAGAACTACAACAGGTATTTATGGGTAAGGGGTTGGACACGTAGTGGACATTTATAAAAGAGCAGGAACAGTGAGAATACCCTCAGACCATCAACACGAAATGGAGAAGAAAAGTGAAGAAACGTTGGCTATTATTTTGCTGGCTTTAATACAAGGTAACTTTGTGATAGCAGATGAATTTGTGATGATAACTTAAAAGTGCTGGTTAAAAATGTAAAAGTAGAGAGGTCTTTTGTACCATTTATACTGTGATAACTAACAGATGTTGTTCTCTTCCTCCCTCAGGTTTTCTGGCCTCAGGTGCTGTAGAGGTCCAGCCCTCCATCAACCCTGCTGCCGTCGGGGACACAGTGACACTGTCTCTGTCTCCTCCGGCGGCTCTGAAGAGCGGGAGCTGGTCACTGGGAGAGTCCCTCATCCTCACCTGGGTGGGGGACCAGCAGGCCGTCGTCCCCAGTTACAATGGCAGGGCGTCAGTCAACGTCCTCACTGGAGCGCTCACTCTGAGGTCCGTCGCTGTGGCCGACTCAGGAGTCTACGTGATGCAGAGCAGTGACCCCCAGCTTAGGGTCGGCTCTCCCTTCTCTGTTCTGGGTGAGACTAAAGTCATGCATTAGACCAAAACATTGCATTAGAGTTGAGGGTTTAGCAAGAACACCGTCTCTGCCTTGCCTAGAAAAGACCGCCTTCAACAATGCTGAATCATGTCATGTAGGTTTTAGACAGTTTAAACATACAAACATTATCTCTCGTTCACACTAGGAACTTTATCTAAATCCTATTATAATGTGTTTTCTTTCCAGACTAGCAATATTTGGTAAAGATTTTCCAGTTTTAGCAGGTGAATGCTTATTGTCACAGTGACTTAAACTCTTATTCACCATCACATTACCTCACCCTATGGGTTGGGTAAGAGCTCTGAACAAGATTTTCTGTTGAGTAAATAAAGTCTATGTGGGTGGACCTCTAACATTGGTGTCTGACAAGTTTATTTCATAGATTTTTTTATACTGACTTTTGACCAACATACATATGAGGAATAATGTGCAAAGATGTAGTCAACAAGAAAATCCATGAAACAAAAATGTAATAAAATAAGTGATGTAGACAGAGGTAGAAAAATAGAGCAGGTGAATCTTAAGAGCAAAGGAGGTCTGGACCCAGAAAACAGCAAAATAAGTAACATCATAATGACAAGAATGATTTAAATAATAATGAAAAACTCAATTCAAAGTGATGGTAGAACAGTAAATAATTACGAGGAGTATAATTTCTCTCTGCTCTTTGGAGTGGACAGGAGAGCAGGAGCAGAGAGGGAGAAGAATTTGCTGATGGAGTGTTTACTGCACCCTTTTCACAGAAACAGGTTCCTGGTGTGATGAAAAACATGGTTTCAGACAGGACGCAGAGGAATTTGTGTTTGTGTCTTCTGATATTTGGACTGACAACCAGAAAAATTAGATGCTTCACTGTTTCCTGTAACAGCCTGCATCTGTTGTGGGTTATGTTGCCCTTTCGTTCACATGCCCCTGGTTAGTTTCTGTCTGTGTGTGTTACTGTCAACGCTGCATCTTGACCTTTTGTGTTCCAGACAAAAAAAAAGTAAACAAAGATGTTAAAGCTAATACATTGATACATAATGTAGTCCACTACAACACCATCTCTTCATAATTATACAATCAACATACAGTAACATATAATTGAATTTGCATGGTTCAAATAAAATACAAGATAAGATGTAAGATATTACAATCTCATCAACATTAACATTATTGCTCACATTATATCACGTCTTTATCTTTTTCTCCCACAGAGCCCATTTCAAATGTAACCCTGAAGGCAAATCAAACTGACATCGTGGAGTTCAACGGTTCAGCAGTGGTTTCGTGCTCCGTCTCCTCTGGATCCTCCCTCTCTTTCCACTGGTTGAACGACAGCTCTGAGATCACAGCCAGTGACAGAGTTCAGCTCAGTGATGGAAACGCCACTCTCACCATCGTCAATGTGACCCGATATGACCAGGGGCCGTTCAGATGTCATGTCTCAAACCCCGTCAGTAATGGCACCAGTGATGCTGTAAACTTTACCATCAGCTGTGAGTAGGACAATGTGGATTTAATCGTCAATTACTATTTGATTTGATTTGATTCCATTTGATCTGAATATATTTCGAACAAAACATTTATCACCACTGACAGAACAAACAATTAACAACAAAAACAATGTTTGAAAAGGAAATATACACTTGTGTGGTCCTACCCCTTTATCTCATGTCCTCTATTGAAAATAAATGTTTACTTTTACATAAATACAACCCAGTGAACACTCCATGCTAGATTAAGTTAATCAACTTATATAAATAATAACTAATGGATAGGCCATCCACACCATAGTATGAATGGTCCACGTACAGTATAAGCATCTAAGCTCTAATTTCCCTCTTTTCTTCTGTCTGCCTCTCTCTCCCTCTCTCTCTCTTTCTCTCTCAGATGGCCCAGACAACATGGCGCTCACAGTGAACGGACAGAACACGACTTCTTTTTTGGTTGGATCCAATCTGACCATACTGTGTTCAGCAGAGTCCAGTCCACCAGCGCAGCTTCAGTGGGTTGTAAGAGGAGAGTCTATCAACACGACAGGTCCATTCTTGGAGCTGCACAACGTCACAGAAGATCAAAGTGGACCATATTCCTGTCAGGCATTCAACAATCGTACCAGCATGAGCAGCAATATCACCTCCCACATCACCATAGCAGGTCAGTTGATTAGTATAGTGATATCAACTTCCATCCGTCTGCATTTGTTCTGTGATTCATCTTTTATTTGGTCTGTCTGCATATAGAGTCTCCAGTCTCAGGATCTGAACACCAGGCTGTTAAAGAGTGTCTTCTGCCTCTGCTGTTATTGGTGGGATTCTTCTTGTCATGGCCAGGCAAGTTGTAGAATAACTTCTTGTAAAAACACAATAATAATAATATTTTTGTTTTTCATAATCTCCAAAGAATGTTTTATGATTGACATACATTTTACATATTTTACATTTTTCTCAAAAAGCAGAAATATATTAATATAATAGTTAGATGTGCCATAGGAAGCAGGTCTAAGGTCAAATCTACTTTCTGATAAATGATGAATGATAATTTAAAGCAGAAGTAAGCGATCCGGTCGTTTTGGCTAATGCTGCGTTCGAGGCAGGCTTTTGAAACCGTAAGTTACAGCTTCAAGTCACAACTTACGACTTTGTAGCGTTCCAGGCAACCCACTCGTGTTTTTCCTTCCTGTTTTACCTGTGAAAGTCACTGTAACAGCCACTCGTAACTTCCGACCCGTGAAGTCGTACCAGATCGAACTGGTACGACTTCACAGGTCGGAAATACACGAGTTACGAGTTGCCTTGAACGCACCATAACGTCTTCTCAGCCGATGGAGTTAGCAGCCCCCGCCCTCGTTATGGATCTACTGGTCCTCGTCCCTACGTCACCACATTCAGGCGCATCCCTTGGCTGCACACACAGCCCTTCATGCCGTTCTCTCTCCTCATTGGATAAAACTTGTAGGATACGATAAATGTTTTCTCCTCGGCTCAGAGCAGAGCAGAGTGACTGACAGACCCGTGTTTCGGTCCAAACACTCTATGTAAGTGATTGCTGTCGGAAGATAGAACTATTTAAGACTTATATTAACACAAAAATATCACTTACTTCTGCTTTAATTACTGATTTGGCTTTGATTTTTTAAAGCAGATATCAGTGGAATGTTTTTGTTAATATAAGTCCTAAATAGTCCTATTTTCCGTCAGCAATCACTTACATGAAGTATTTCAGCCTAAACACGAGTCTCTCCGTCACTCTGCTCTGCTGTAACCCGAGGAGAAAATTTTCCTTGTGGGATACAAGTGTTATCCAATGAGGGGAGAGAACGGCATGAAGGGCTGTGTGTGCAGCCAAGGGATGCGCGTGAATGTGGTGACGTAGCACGAGGACCAATTGATGCCTGACAAGGGCGGGGGCTGCTAACTCATGGTGCGTTCAAGGAAACTCGTACTTTGTGTTTTTCCTTCCTGTGAAGTCATACCAGTTTGATCTGGTACGAGTTCACGGGTCGGAAGTTACGAGTGGCCGTTATAGGGAACTTTCACAGACAACAGGACGGTAAAAACACGAGCTACGGGTTACCTGGAACGCTACCAAGTCGTAGTTGTGACTTGAAGCTGTAACTTACGGTTTCAAAAGCCTGCCTTGAACACAGCATTAGCCGAAACGGCCGTGCCGCTGTTATCTGCTTTAATTCTTTGTTTAGTTCGCAAAATAGAGACAGATTATCATCACAATTTCCTGAATGAATTAGATACCTTGTTGTGTTGGCAAAAATTTCAATTTAAACATTTTTTGGGTTTGGAACATTATATTATAATGATTATTAGATTAACAAATTCCAATACAAACCACAACTATGTTTTATAAATAGTGATTGCTTTTCTCTCTCTCTCTTTTCTTCCAAGTCCAGTTGCTTTCGATTTAACCTCCTTTGAAATATGTTTTATAAAGTATTTCCTAATTAAATAAAAATAACTGGATCAATCAAACTACTATGATTAATAACATGAATTCTCTTTCACAGATGTTGGTGGCTCATTCAGACCATGAATGACGATGCAGTGAAATAAAGTGGACAAAGTGAAACACTCACAACAACTTCTATGGAAAAAGAAAGTAAAATCTGAAAGCCACCGTGTTTACTGTCAAACACTGAAGTCTGGTTTCAGCCCAAACAAAGAAGATGGAAAGATTGAAACTGTGTGTATGTTTCCTCTAAAGTGCAATATCAATAGTGTTAGCAAACTCCATTAGCCTTTCTTGATAATAAGAATTCAAATGTTGTAAGATGCTAATTAATCAAATCCTGTTATGTGGTTTATGAGCTATGGGGGGTGAGCACAAAACACAATGTGCACACCTCAAACACACAACACAACTTGTTATCCTTAATTAAAATGTCACTACACAGATTCTTTGCACAGTCTATAAGTGTTGTCCACTCATGCGCTATGTTGACCATCCATTACTGCATAGCACTCTTGATATACTCTCATTTATCTAAGTAAATTTTATGCAGTGTTAAACAAAAGGGAAACATTGAGCTCAAAAGAAACTGAAAATTTGAAAATAATTTGTCACTCATTATCTAGTGTTTGGCCGTTTTGTGGGATGAAAGAAAAAACATCATATCTCCTTTGCTCGGGAACAAGTCATACTCTTATTGTATGGGTCTGTGGTTACATGTAAGTACAGCGGAGAGAGCAATAGAGGAACGCCCAGTAAGGGACATTAGGTTATGACCTCTATTAAATAATTTCATTGTTGAAATAATTGGTGAAACTATAACAGCAAAACACCAGATGAAAAGCCAAAGACATTTAAAAGGAGTTAAATTTAATGATTTGTATGATTACTTCTACTGTTTTCCTCTGCTTTACAATAGTTACACCACCTGCACAGTCCTGAGTGAGCCCACAGTACCCTGTGCATCAGAGAACACATGCTCAGCACCATTTATCAAGTGTGGGTAATTCCACTGAATAGGTTTTTGATGTGTTGAACTTGCAAGTCATTCAACACCCTTAGAAAAAATGTCCCATCACATGTCTTCCACTGGTTGGCCCAATGTTGTCCATGGTTTACAGTAAATGGACACTCCTAAGTGTGCACCAGCACACCGTCAGTGTGGACCAGGGCAAAACAAGGTGTGGCCAGGAAAAGGTGTGAGAGGTGGCATGGTGATGGTAAAGTAGGGGCAAGCATTTGCACTGAGAGGACAAAAAGCTGGAGCAATGCAGAGCAAATATTTGCAGACCAGAAAGCGGCTGTGATCATACAACATTGTCAGATTTCATTTACAGTAATCAGAGTCAGAGCCAAGACCATTCAGCCGAGGAGGACATCTGTGACTAAGAGGAGAAGAAAGAGAAAATAAGGGAATGGAGTCATCACTGGTGTTTCTCCTAATCCTGACCACAATAGCTTTTACACCAGGTAAGGCTGAAACTTAATTAATTTTTATTAACTTTATTAACTTTATTAATTTTACATTTTTTAAATCTATTTAATCTAAACTCATAATATTGAGAGCCTGAAACAGTGTATAGATCTGATCTAAAAAGAAAAAAAAGTTGTACAATGTACAATAAATTTAAGTTTTTTTGTTTGTTTGTTTTTTATCAATGTGAGATACTGTATGTGGTTAACAATGACATTTCAGGATGACTGAATATATTTTTCTGTTTCTAGATCATGTGTGCAGCCGAATCCTAACGGTCTCTGAGAACCCCGTGCCAGTGGGCAACAATATCACACTATATGGCCCAGCCTCAGTGACTACAGGGGCATGGCTCTTCAACAACAACATCATCGTCTTCATTTTCCCTGGACGGAACGTCATAACTAATAATTTTCGTGGTAGAGTAGAATTCAATTCAAGCATGTCATCATTGACTCTGAAGTCAGTGCAACTGAACAACTCTGGCGAATATGTGTTAGAGTCAGTTAATACTTTTTCTGCTCAGCTGACACTGTCAGTCCAAGGTGAGGACCAGTTGATCACTTTCCATTTTTACAATCTCAAATACTTCCTCACATTATACAAATGCCTTTTCAGATAAATCTGTACAAAAAGTGGAAACATTCAAAAGACAACCATTAGCAGATAACATGTTGTGTACTTCCATGTTTGCTGTAGGCTACTTCCATGTGTGCAACGTGTTGATTTGCAAGACAAAACCTCAGAGCACCATGGGAGCCTGAAGCTATTACGGTCCCCAGCAGTGCATCAATCAAATTAGCTTTGATTGGATCTCATGTTGCTCTCAAATCTAGTTTCAGTCATCAAATTTGATATTTTGTTGAATATGCTTTTTCAGTAGGATAGAGGGGTAGAATGGACAACAGAAGAAATGAATCAGACACCAAAAAAAATACTGACCACTATCATAGGAAGGTATCAAGTCTTACTCACCTGATCAGCACACAAGGTTTTAAATGAAACTTTTACAGCAAGTAGCTCTCTAAAATTGTTTAGTGTTTAAGCTAAATGCTGATATTAAGCTGACATGCTCAAACAGAAGATGCTAATGGATAGCTCTGCATTTTCTGACAAAAAATTGCAATTTAAAATATTTAGGGATGACTTTAGTTCGGTTTTGTCATGAATAGTGTGTGTGTTGGGTGCTGCACAACATTAAATGTTAAGCAATCAAAAAGATTCAAATATATCCTCAAGGAGATATTCGTGTGCACATGCTGCATTAAAAAAAAAAGAAAAAAGGAAAAACTAACAAACAGCTTGTTACTTCCCTCTCTGCAGAACCAATTTCAAATGTCACTGTGAAGGCAAAAGCAACCACACTGGTGGAGTTCAATGACACAGCAGTTTTCGTGTGCTCTGTGTCCAGTGGTTCGTCCTTGTCTTTTGTTTGGCTCAAGGGTCACGATGAGCTCACAACTGGTGGGCGAGTAGAGATCAGCAAAGGAAACACCACTCTCACCATACACAGCGTGACCCGTGATGATGAAGGGCCATTCAAGTGCAATGTGTCCAATGGTGTCAGCCATGAATTAAGTGCCCCCGTATATCTGAACATCAGCTGTGAGTATCAACTAACTTTAATTTAAATAACACTCCAGTCTTTACATTAACCACTACAACAATATCCCTCTTGTCAGATGGTCCAAGTAACGCAACAATGATGATCACCCCCATGGTACCGCACTACATCTACAGAACAGGAACAAATATTACACTGTGGTGCTCGGCCATATCCAGCCCTGAAGCGAAGATCATGTGGATGTTTAATGAGGTGGACATGAATGAAAGTGGCTCACACTTGCATCTGGTGAACGTTACAGAGAACAACTCGGGAAAATACAAGTGTGTGTTTCACAACACTGTCACATCCAGGTTCAGCAGCGTCACCACAAGGCTGTGGGTTTTAGGTAAGGTTGAATTTGTTTGCATCTCAGGTGATTTTTTTTGTGTTTGCACATTTTATTTTATAGACACAGTTAGGTATTGTATGTCTTGGATGTTTTTCTTATTTGTCGAGTGTTGAGTTAGAGGATTGATACAGTTGTCATATTTGTGCCGTCACAATGGAGGTTGCTTATAGCATTACATACAGTACATACATACAAAGCTCAAACTAATTTATGTGTGCCATCTTGTTTGTTTAATATGCAAAAATTGTAGGGGTAGTAAAAGTTTGTGGTTGTGGTTTATGCTCAACAACAGTGCCAGGAATCCAGACGAGACGTGTTAGTCCCTGTATGTAGTAAACAAACAAGATAAACGAGTGTTAAATAATAAAGTGTGTTAACAAGTGTGTTAACAAGTGAACTTACAGTTTATTGTTTATTGGATCCCCATTAGTTGTCACCATGGTGACAATGACAGTAGCCTAAGTGGTGCTGAGTAGTGGAATATGTTTTCTCGGGGTTACACAGGATGGCTCAGTATTTATGCTATGCTAAAATAATCGCCTGTTGCTACTTTGTTGTGGCCTTATATTTAATGGACAGATATGAGAATGGTATCAATCCTCCCATCAAACCATCTGTAATGCAGGAAGTAAGCATACATCTAAATATCAAACTATTGTTTCAGACCTTGCTGTGAATTGACATGACTCTGTCCCCTTTTCTGCCCTTAGATCCACTAGAGGAAGTCAAGGTGAATCGTACAGGTGGACCAGCGATATTTAATGAGACATTCACTCTGCATTGTGAAGTGACTGGATCTGTTGACAGAATTCAGTGGTGGAAGAACGGGCATCTCATTTACCCTAACGATACAATAGTCTTTGACATGAATAACAAGACAATGACTCTCGACCCAGTCCAGCATTCAGATAACGGATATTACCAGTGTCAGGCTTTTAATGCTGTGAGCAACAGGACCAGCAGCCCCTACCACGTGGAAGTAAACTGTAAGTATTTTACTTTCTGTGATCATTGCTTACTCAGGAGGGATGAGATGAGACAGCAAATGTGGTCACTTCGAATAGATGCGTCTCGAAATACCTGCTGACGTGAGGTTTGTTGGTGTCAGATGATCCAGTGGAGAAACCAGTTGTGTGAACATGTTTTCAGTGAAGGTGATTTCCGGTAATATTCCATGTGTTTAGATGGACCGGAGATGCCAACCATCACAGGACCAACCGTAGCGAAGACGGGATACAACGTCACATTCAGCTGCAACGCATCATCACACCCTCCCAGTCACTACAGATGGTACTTCAATCACACTCTAGTGGCCAACACATCTGTCTACGAAACACCGCCACTTACCAAAAACATGAGTGGGATGTACACCTGCGAAGCCTACAACAAGGTCACCGGCCAAAACAAGACCGCATACACAATGCTTACTGTTGTAGGTGAGGCTTGGGTTGCTATTTTTATGTTTGTGTCAAATAAAAAACATATGTAACGGAGAGGAAAGGTGGCTCAGGAGAGGACTTTTAATTTTTGTTTTGTTCCAGACCCAATAGAGGATGTGCGCGTAGAAGCTCCAGAGAAACCTCCCATAGAAGATAAACTGTATGAGCTACAATGCAATGTGACTGGACCTGCTGACTATGTTTACTGGATGAAGAATGGTATGAAACTGTACGACCACAACACAACTGATTTCTCTATGGACAACAAGACGGTCACCTTCACTTCACTTAACCACTACGATACTGGAAACTACAGTTGCAAGGCCAAGAACGCTGTTGGAAGCATGACCAGCGCTCCTTACATGCTCCTTGTGAACTGTGAGTACAGCACTGAAAGGATTTTTATCGCTGTCAGTTTTATATATTGCAGTGTGGTGTGTCATCCTGAGTTGTTTGAAGGCCAAGTGTTTCGGAGGCTGGTGTACAATACAGTAAGAGCTTACTATTTCCTTTGCTATTGCAGTTGGACCAAAAACCCCTCACATTTATGGGCCAGAGTTTGCTGAGACAGGAAATTCTGTCAACTTCACCTGTTCTGCCATGTCACATCCCCCCAGTCATTTCACCTGGTGGTTCAATGACATCAACGTTGCCAATACTTCAATGTTTAAAACTGATCTTTTAACTTTGAACATGAGTGGAGAATACACCTGCCAGGCATACAATGATGTGACGGGAAAGAAAAGCTCATATTCCAAGAATCTCACAGTTATTGGTAAGGAAAATGAACTATGACGAGTAGCTGACATGTTAACAAATGGAGCTTTTTAAATACAAGTCATGTGACCGTGTAACTGACCTTACTTTCTTGTTCCATTGTGTTTTGTGTCTACAGAGGCCATAAACTCAGTGATGATCAAAAACAAAACCCTTCCAATAAACACTGACAACTTCACTCTCATCTGTGAAGTTGATGGACTCTATGACATGATCTACTGGTGGAAGGATGACCAGCGCCTCTACATGAACGCCTCTGACTCATACATGTATCACATTAAAGACAACATGCTGCACTTCAAACCGGTGACACTGGACAGCGAGGGGAGATATCACTGTGTAGCTGTCAATAGAGCTGCTCAACATTCAAGTCCCAAATACAAACTACTGGTGATGTGTGAGTGTTATAGGAAACAATAGAAATTAGTTTTTGAAAAAAAAGTGATTTGTAATTAAATTAATATAACCTAGAAGCACTGAAAATATATTTATATTAAAATATATATTACCATAATACTAATTGTGATGCACAGATAGAGTGAATTTTTATAATATATACAGTATATAATAGTATAATATGCTTCATTCTGACCAGCCCTCTCTCTGTGTGTTTGTAGATGGCCCTCTGCATGTGGATATCACCGGTCCAGATTCAGAAAGACAAGGTGTCAGTGTATCCCTGAAATGCTCGGCAAACTCTCGACCAGATTGTGACTTCTACTGGTTCCTCAACGACACGTCAGAGCCAGAAAACACTGGCTCTGTTATCACTTTCACTGCAGGAAAAGACACCGAGGGGACCTACACATGTAAGGCAATGAACCGTGTGACCAACATCACAATGTACACGACCAAAGCCTTCCGCTGCAGTGGTGAGTCAGTCTCCTCTCTCCTTATTTTGGATGTGGCTTCTTGGACACAAGAGCTCACAAGCTCAATCCAATATTTTGTCGGGATCTTTTAAAAATGTATTGTAAAAACAAAAGCTTTACAGAGTAGATTTTTCGATATTTGACAACTACAACATACATGTCTTTTTATCTCTCTCTTCATGTCTCACTATGTCCCTCTCTGCCTCTCAGCTTCCGCCTTCCACCTCCCATCCCAAGGCAATCTGATGTTGATGGGTGTGTTTGCTTTGTTTGTCCCTGTGATGCTCAACTGAGTCTTCAAAGCCGAGGGATCCAGTCAGAGGGAAAGACCTCTTGCTCCCTCTGCAGTAATCTAACAATCTTACTCTTACTGTTTAACAAATGGGAATGTATCCAATGTTTTTAATATATATTCACACTTGAAAGGACAGATTGTCTTGTTACACCAATGCCTGCTCTGTTTTTTTACATTTCATTTTTAGTTTTAACTGTTACCATTATAAGCAAGGAAAACTGGCTTGGTTATTAGTGTTGTGGTTGTGGTGGTGGCTCTTGTCACAATTTCAAGAAAAAATATTCAATACTGTTGTTTAACAAGCAAGCAAGTGTCTTCTTCTAAGACATTTCACTCTGAATACTCTGACCTGTAGCTCTCTCTGTGATAATAAAATATTAGAAATGTGGGGAAATGTATGTGTTATTTTACTTTGATTCACTGTATTTATTTATAAATCATTAAAAACAAAACAACATGATCAGTTTTGTGGGTATTTTATTTTGGAGGATACAATAAGTCATAGAGGTAATTTACAGAGTTACAGAAAACTGCAAACTTTAGTCAGTAAAGCATTGTCATGAACAGTTGAACTTGTATACAAAAAAAAAACAGTCACGACAACAGTGCTCATTACAAAAGCAGTGATTTATAAAAATGTAAGGATGGCCATTATGAAAGAAAGGCTCCAGGTCGTTGTTCATATGGGGATACTGGGAATCAGCCTCTTGGTCTTACCACCTTTGTTCTGTTTGGAAAACCTCCTGCACTTCCTCAGATTCTGATTTTTTTCCCTCTGACAGAATGTTTTAAGTCGTTTCCCTAAGAAAGAAAGAAAGAAAGAAGTTAAGGTCTCTGTCCAAAATGTTTTAAAATCTGCAGTCAACATTTTTTTAATTCAATTCAAAACTTATAATCATTTCTCGAAGTCAGGAGAATGATACTGAATATAACTCACATTTTCCATGTTTGCTGCCGTGTCTGGCTGGCTGCTGACAAGGGCAACCTGTAGCCACCGCCTCTCCTCCCTTTCCTGAGTGACCCACATACACATGGATGAAAGAGTTAGGGAAAACACACTCTGCAAATACTGAGGCTGTGGAGGCATATCAACCGATAAGAAACAGTCTAAATTTACTGTATGACTTTGATGATAACGCTCATTTTACCTTTGCAGTTACACAGCCTGTGGTGTTGGCTCGGGACATTGATTGCATTCACAGTTTTCAGCTCTTCTCCAACAGCAGAGGCTGTAACACAATGGATATAAAAATTAAACCCCATTGTAAAGTAGATTCATTCTAATAATTATATGAAATGAAATATTAAGATAGATATGGTGCTTGTGAAAAAAATACAGTACTGAATGTTATTTTTACATACCATCTGTGGATGTGCTAACAATCAAAGACTGGTTGTGTGTCTCCAGAACACCTATGAAATATTAAAAGAAAAATCACTGTAAGAATGTCAAGTTATTGTAAAGTTACTCATAATGTCTCATTTGTGTGATAAAGTATTCAATACCTTGGCTGTGTTCAATGAGTATTAGCTGCATAAGAGCCAACAGCAGAAACATCCTTGATCCCATGATGCAGGAGTAAAGCCAGAACAATACAGTGTGTCCAGGGAAAACAATCTTCAGCAGCTCCAATGAGGAAATGATGGTTGTTGTTGAGTCTCTTTATATAAGGTGGTGTTGGCCTGGAATTGAGACGTGGCATATTTGTCGTCTGCGTGTTGCATGAAGCATGTCCTGCCCAACCATTACCTTTACAGTGGGTGGCTGTGAATAATAGGAGAAGATGGAGCTTTGCCAATAAGCCTGACTAATGGCTCATTGTCGTGAGAAGGTGAAGGGCCCACATCATACCCTTGGTCTCAGGTGCAAATTTTCTTCCAGGGTCTTGTTACTGTGTGAGCAGTGTGCGGTTAAACGTGTCACATTGCTATGCACATTTTTACGCACAAACAAGTTTGGAGTTTTTTTCCCCATAGAAATCTAAGCCGAGATCAGCTTATCTGTTCCACTCTTTAAGCATTTCATGTTATTGAGGCCAACCACAATTATTATCAGACCTGTCCAAATCACTGCAACTGATACGTCACTGACTGCCACTTGTAAGATCATGTAAGTTTGTTGTTATTCAACGTACGGCCAGAAGTGTAAGTATTATGTCATGCTATATGCAATGACGGTTGAAGAAATGACAGTCCTGTGCTGACATTATCGTGATTACAATAACATGAGAGCAAAACAAGACTTGTCCCCCCGTCTCCAGTTTCAGGAAAGCAGCTGGAACAAAACAAGTCAGCCAAATGGTATGAATCTCTTGTGGACATAACCTTGTTGGTGTACTCTAGATGAACCTAGCAGTCTTTCACACTTTAAAATGTAGTGCCAAAGCAGTAAATCATTACTTCTCAGGACTGATCAATCACTGGGTACTGAAACCATTTTGTGTTTGTTTTGTTGTTTTTAATGCATTCTTCCATCACTTACACAATCAGATATCCTGAAATGTAATTCAGAGGAATTTTAGTGTGAAGAAAAGCCTTTTAGATCGGCCATTTACGTCGCAGACAAGATTGAACCTGAAGCACAAGCAATAAGAGATGTATCAATGTGACTTGACAACCTGCTCAAACCCATCCATGTTTAACTACACACGGCCTCTCACAACAAACTCTGTTGCTTTTAAATTGGGCAAAGCAAAAAGGTACAGGGACAATAATGCAGTAACATATGACATGATGAAGTAAATATAGACAGTAAGGGCCAATGAAACATTTGGTCATTCAAAGCAACATGTACAAAAAAATAAGACATCACAATAGAGTAAATAAAGCTATTGACAAGTAAACTGAACTTATGGAAACCAAAATGACAAATATCATGAATTTCTTTGTCAGGGCAATTCTTGTATCTTGTACTTTTTTTTTTTTATTAATCAGACACATCTCACACCTTTTCCCACATACATCCTGTTCCAGTAGCCTCAGTAGGAATGTATAATTCTCTGTCCATATCCTAAGGAAAATCAAGTTGTTTTTGACAGACTCACAAGGGCTGTAGCATGGAGCACACAGCACACATGGTTATATATAAAGGTTCAGATGAGGTGCAGCAACTACTGTTTTGACCTACAGCATGTCTTTGTTGGAATAAAAAGTCCCTGCAACATTTTAAAGCTTTATTCATAACCACAGGGCACCTGGATTCATATTACAAATATTATCCCTTCAGATACCGTGTCATTGTGCAGACTGTTAAGTCATTAGCTCTGATCCCTCTGGATGATGCATAGAGCTCGCCTATCATATTCAACCCTTGTATCAAATGAATATTCCTTTGGTTGAAAAAGAAAATGTTTAGAAGCAAAAGCTAATGGAACAGATGCTTAAAGGGAATTGAGGCAGGACTTGGTCTCTTAATAGCACAGCACATTTAATTTCTGACTGCATCATAAACGCCAAAAACTTTTAAGGTTCCATTACCTGTAACAGTGGTCACCAACCCTGGCCATGGAGAGGACTTACACATATAGTTTGAGCAGCCCTTAGACCTTCATAATTGACTGTATCCATTATTCAAGGTCTTAATAAGTTGAGTGCAATGCTCTCAGGAAACAGGGGCGGGGACCACTGCGGTAGTATAAGTTTGTGCCCTGATTGCTCAGTTTTCTGCAGGTTTATCTAGCATGGACTTGAGGTGAGCGTGCAGGGGTTCACACACAGCCTGGTAGCCCTGGGGGGTCAGGTGGAGGTAGTCGTACATGTCCTGGTGGGAGATGCTACCGTTGGAATGGACAAAGCCAGGATCCACATCGAGGAAAGAGGCATGGGGGAGGGATGACACAGCCTCCTGGACCAGCTTATTTGTATTGGCATTTCGGTCACGCACAGGGTTTGGCAGTTTACCTCTGGGAAGTATTCCCTGGAAACGGATGAAAGAATGCTATTGTTAAAAAGATGCAACACTGCCTGGTGCTTTTATACTAATGTAAAAACCACTGAGATGTCCTCCCATCTCTTTGAAACTCTACTGAAGTTGTAGCCTCATCAATCATACAACATTTAGTCACCTGTAGTAACATAACTTGATGAATACTATATGCAAGTTAAGACAGTGTGCGGAAGTTTCCTCTGTAACTCTCTCTCAAAAAAAAAAGTGCCTTTATTTCATCTCAACAGATTCTTCCCAACAGTTTACATATAATCTACGTAACTGGGGTTTTTCCAACAGTTGGTTCAATTTCCCTTAAGTCTAACTTACAGTCAGGTGCACACATCAACAATGAAACAGGTTTTTCTTGTGGGAATGATTCCTGGCCATCAATAGATCCCTTTCTAACGTACCTACAATGTATAATAATTAGGGCTGCCACAAACGATTATTTTGATAGTCGACTAGTCACCGACTATTTTTTTCGATTAGTCGACTAATCGGATCATACGTAAATTGAATGTAAAACATACAGTTTATCGCACCAGCATGCAGCTGCTCTTATATACCATCATTAGCTTTCAGCTTGAAGTGTTTAAGGTATATGCTAACTAAAATTAAAGACAATTAAGATGATAGTTCATTAAACTTTTAATGAAATATGCAGCTTTAACTGTAGCATAAAGTGCAAACAGCTCAGTAAAATAAAGATAAGGCACTGGCCTAAACAACACCAAAATAAATACTTAAAGGTTTTATAGGTTTTTCTTTCCTTCATTTGTCTCTGGCATTTAACAGCTACATTTAAATAAAATAAGGTAGACACCTGAAACTAAGGAATTATTCACAATAATAAAGTTTTGGTAGGCCTATAGGCCTATTCAAATATAACTTGTGCTCAGTGTAAATAATAGGAGTCGTTCTGTTAAAAAAAAAATTGAATAGTTTATAAGACAATCGTCTTGTCTGAAAAAATGTAAATGTGCCTTTTTACTGTCACAGAAGGAGAAACATGGAAAGACTCAACAGAAAGTTCTGTGTGAAACTGTCAAATGAAAACAAGTGAAACTGAGGTGCAGCTCAAACTCAGCAAGGTGTGGACTGTGATGAGAAGCTACCGGAAAATATTGACGTAGATTTATACCGGTAGAGAAGACTTGCTCGTTAAGATGAGCGCTCATTACGTGACCAGGACGCTGTGACCAGACGCGGTAACGTTCTAGTTCTCCAACACCGAGTCTCAAAGTCCGCGGTTTTGTTTTTAAATGACGAACGGCTGTTTTTCAGTCCGTGATTTAAAACGATGGAGCGACGGTACCGCTCCTAGTAGCGCTGCTCATTTAAAACGACAGACGAGAGAGAGAGAGAGAGAGAGAGAGAGAGAGAGAGAGAGAGAGAGAGAGGCAGAGGGAGAGGGAGAGAGAGGCAGAGGGAGAGGGAGAGAGGGAGAGGAGCGGTGGCGGTGGCGGCGGCGGCGGGGGAGGGAGGGGGGCTACACCGGTGCCGCTTGATGAGGGACAAGACAGGTAGAGAGAGAAAAGAGAGAGAACACCTATGTGTACTCGCCTTGAATGAGTGAGTGCACGTGTGTGTGTGATGCGCGGCTGTGGCGGCGGGTGCGTGTGTGGAAGGTGCCGCAGCAGTTTTGAGAGAAAAACAAAGTTTAAAAAAAAGAAAAGAAACGACGCATCGACTATTAAATTAGTTGTCGACGATTTTAATAGTCGACGTAGTCGTGACTAGTCGACTAATCGTGGCAGCCCTAATAATAATAGACAGGGACATAATCAACAACCCTTGTTCTGAAGAGAAGTACGTAGACCCTGAAGTTATAAAGCAGTTCCAACAGTCTGAGAGTTAGAGAAATTGAGCACATATTCTTTCTTTCTTCTTTTTCTTACCATTAAAGTTCAACACAGAAACACTGTCTGGGAAAACGCAAACAGAGCCTTCTTAAAAGGCTCTAACTCTGAAAGACATCCACATGATTTGATGACCTCAGACCGCTAAAGCTTCATATTATATTCAATTAAACATTTTGCACAAAACAAGGGCTGTGGATTTTGTCCCAGGCTCTGATGATGTCTAGCGGACCAGTATGAGTTGGTAAAAAAATAGTTATTCGTTATAAAGAATGACTGTACATTACTGTAGATTAACACCAATGTATGTATGTGAAATGTATTAGAGGAAACCTACGAGTACAAGAGTGTGGGCATTAGGGAGCTTGTTCTTGATGACTTGGATGATAGCCATGATGCCCTCACAGATCTGCTCCGGTGTGTGACCATGATTGTTGGTGCCCACCCACAGCACAACGACCTACAACAACAAAAGAGGAGAGACTGCAGCATTTAGCCGATGTCACAGATAGCATGTTGTCCCTGTGTACCTGGAATCAGGATCTGAGCACAAAGTTGAACACAATGACTCCACTGTGTGAACAAACAAGCATGATCATGTTCTCTATTTTTGGCAGTGTTTTGTACCTTTGGGCTGATGTTATCCAGTTCACCGTTGCTCAGTCTCCAAAGCACATGTTGTGTTGCATCACCACCCACCCCAAAATTAAGGGCATGAAGTGGAGAGAACAATTGCCTCCATATCTGCAGACAAACCACAATACGTTCACAAGCTGAACACAGTTCACCCAAGGTGTGCACAGTGTGCAGAGCTGTGTACAGAGCAGACACCCATAGAAATGTGATTTGTCCTTTACCCCAAACTGGTGCATCAGCTGAATGAGAGAGTCTCCAACAAACAGGACATCAGGTTCTTTGTCTTTGCTGTCAGACACGAAGCGGTTGTGCTACATTGAAAACAAAACAGATGTTAAGATTTCCAATATCAAACAATACATTAGGTGCAGCATCAGCATCTCCAAATGGTGGAGCTAGTCAAATATTTAATTATTTTGATCACTAATGTCATCACTGAATCACTGAATTTAGATTTTGTTATCCAAAAATGCCAAGTCTTTGCTGGCTTCTTCTTTTGAAATGTGCCATGTATGATTAAAGTGTATAGGTTTGGGTATTGGAATTGGAATACATACTTCAATGTATCTATGAAACATCAAGACATTGGGAAAATACCTTTCATAGCTTTATATAGCAGAAAGTGACATATACATACACAAATGTCCCATTTTGTCCAAGCTAAATATTCTCAGGTCATTGTGATATAGTATGTTAAATAAAAGCTGTATCGTAACCAGTCCTGCTTGAAAACGTCTGAAACAATAATTGAATTATCAAAATATTATTATTATCATCCAGTCATTGCTGCTACTCTACAGTGAAATTCATATAAAGACAAATAACGATTGATTAATGATTGTTATCACCACTTTGATCAAAATGTCTATACATCATATGAGCAACATGCTACAAAATGTCAGACAATTGTTCGATTGTGATAGCTCCCTTACCCCTCTCGTCTTCAGGCAACAAGTTACAAAGTGACAAAACAATGCAATGACATTTGGCTATTGTTATGCTGCAGAAAATTCAGGGAACAAGTAATAGGAGCCTTGTGATAATAATGATAATTTAACACACCAGAGACATCCATCGTCCATCTCCCTGGGAGTCCTCACAGGGAGTGGGTGTGGCGGCTGGATTTGGGTCTTCTGCACTCATGACTTGACTCTGTCTGTGTTGGAAAGCAGCCACGCAGGGGTTTTAGTACTTTTAGGAACGAAAACGAAGCGATAAATCAATATCTTATAGCTATGACTCTTAGCTAATGCTATGGAGGCTGGTCGAGTTAGCCACAATAGCTAGCTTACGTGCGGGAGACACAAGACAGATGTGGTTTTGCAGAGAGTTATCGGTCACACCCTGGTTGTTATTAAAGTTGAATCATGCAAGCCTGTACTGTGCAAAAGGGGAGACGGTAGCACTTTGCATAACAGTTATATTTATATTGCTGAATATAAGCTACCACTACATCAAAATATCGTCAACCCCAGCTCAGTTTCAGGAAGTAAAATTTCACTACAGTTGCATGTACCATTATCTTCCATTGGGAACGATATTTTTTTCGTGTATTTTAGTGTCATGGAACACCCCGTTATTTAGATCCTAGTCCTTTATGTTGTTTTTTAATGGCATATGATATGAATAAAGGATAAGTAAAAGATGGCTTGAGTGAAGAGAAATATAAAAAACGAAACATTTTTACCTCCTCGTCTGTGAAAGTGGTTTCGCCCTGCTCGTTTATGTTCTTGAGAGTCAGTGCTGCGCAAAGGAAGCTGCGGCTGGTGTTGCCAGTTTGGGTGATTTTCTTCCCTATTTAGGTGGTCAGAAACATTGAAATCTCAGAAGCTCAGAAAAAAATAATTTGCCGAACATGCCTAAAATCATCGGGTTTAAAAAGTTTCCCTTCATATCACCGTATATACACTAAACGTAGCAAACAGAGAATACATGTACTTAATTTTTCATATTGCGTAGAAAGGCCAGATATCTGCATTGTATTCCTACTAGAGTCTGACTGTGCTACTTTGTTGTTAGTCAAATCTGGCAACACGATCCTAGGCATGTTGCTGAGCAACTACAGATTTATATGCTGCAAAAGCGACCGCGGGCTGTTGGTAAGTTATTAATTATCTTAGTGAGTTAAAGTTAGTTTAAAATGTATCTTACTCCTTTACCATTTGTTTAGTATGACATGCCCGAATTTAAGTGAGTAGTTAATCTGTTTATTTGTAGCTGAATTAATTTCATATGGGTGTGCTTGAAGTTAAGTTGCACCTGGTGGTTGACGACACCTGTTAGTTAGCTAGACTTCAGTTAGGCGACATGAGCAGGTTGAAGACAAACAGAATCGCAGGAGACACACGGGTGGATGGATGTTATCACTCTTCTATTGTACTTTTACGTTAGAAGTTAAGTGAAATGTGTTTTTGCATTTAGCCTCTGCTCTCGCCCTTTGTAATGTGAAGAGTTGTTGAAATCTGCTGGGGGGAAAAAAACTAGTAAATACTTAACTTAATGATATTTGGTTGGTGTAATCTCCAGGCAAAGTACGGTCACATTTGTATCTCCAGTCAGAAATACATCTAAATATAGGGTCTTGACTACTCAGTTTTTTAGATTGAATTCAACTGCTGACATCAACACACAAAACAGCATCCTGTAGTTAATCTATCTCTCACTGTCTCTCTTATCTCTTTTTCCCACCTACATAATGTTTCCCTTGAAATTACTAACTGAAGTTATCTTTTCGCAGAACTGAGTTCAGCATGAGCCGCATGAGTGGAAGGGCATTATCAAACACCAGGAATATCTTAAATGTTTCTAGAAAGCAGTCAGGAGCAACAGATAAAAGCTGCTGTTCGCTGAACAAAATCACTGCAGACTGCAAAGGTTCAAACTATGATCAGGCAGATGGGCAGCACAAAATGAAACGACTGAAAACCTGGAAGGAGAGGAGTCGGATGAGACCAGGTGGGAAAGAGGCCTCAAAGACCAAATCACAACACCATCACTGCCATCGCCAGAGCAGTAAAGACATGTCACATGCCCATCACTGTTGTCATAGTACCTACCATTGTCCTCCACTCTTTCCAAGTGTACCCCCTGCTTCACATGAGCCCAGCATCATTACAGACAGCCGCCTGATCGGACACCATGGTCTTTTCAACCATGAGGTCAAGTCTATCGACATTGAACGACTATTAAATGAGAAGAAGAAGCTGCAGGAAAGTGGACAGAAAGCACAAAAAAAGAACCAAGCTATTTCAAATCCATCTTCATCTACTCCATTGTGCATTAAGGATTTGGAGTGTGCTGATATGGATGAGGTTGCGCCATTTGAAAAGAAAAAAGGCTCTCATACAAGCATCCATGATGACAGCGGGGGAAAAGGGAACCAAAACGATCATGGATCAGATATTACACCTGGGCAGAGACCACAGCAACAACTTGATCTCTCTTCCCAATGCTATAAAACCATCTCCTCATCTCACAGCTCCCCCAATGTGGTAATAACCAAGAGTAAGAGGCCCAAATCTGTCACACAGGACAAAGCACCTCAGCTGACTCCCTGCACTGCTGATGAAAATACTGTGAAGACGTTGAGGAAAAAGGTAAAGACGCACATTATTTCTTCTTGTGAGCCCACCCCAAAGAACCAGAAGCCTCCCGATTTCCAAACACAAGCTCACAGTTTAAGCCCAAGCACACCACTGCTCTCTAGCTCACTCACTGCTGACAGCTTTGACATACAGCACAAAAGACAAGGTCCTGGCCGTGCAACCATGTCTGTCAGCGCAATAGCAGAGCGTTTGTGTGACTGTCTGCGGTTCCCCCTGGCGAGAAGGAGAAACCTGGTGGCAGAGAGCAGGGAGGTCCTGTTGAAGGCTCTGCAGGAGAGGCATGGACCCTGGCTTCAGGAGAACCTTCTCAGGGAGAAGCAACGCCTCCATTTTGGTACTGATCTCACAAAGGCAGGCCAGGATCGTGATCAGGAGCCAACCATGATGGATGAAGGTGAGCCTTTACCTACAGGTGCACACTGAGATACTTGGCAGCCCTTGAATTTGAATAGTAAAAAAAATGTTTAAAATTATGGTGCGTTCCAGGCAACCCGTAACTCGTGTTTTTCCGACTTGTTACCCGTGAAAATGCACTATAACGGGAGTCAAACCCGTAACTTCCGACCTGTGAACTCATACCAGTACGAGTTATAAAATTAAATTATAACTTAATGAAGGTGCCATGTTCACATGGTAAAAACCCAGACTTTTGATGTTGAGCTCTTTTATTCACCTTTACTCACTAATTGTATCTTTGAGGCCTGGCAAATGTGTTGAGCTCTTTCCTCATAAAACTTTTGCAAACCTAATTGTATATATTCATAATTACTAGCTTGAAGTATTCTTCCTTTCTAGGACAATATAATGTTGCGTTGCCCATTATGGCAGCTGTTGATCATTCAGAATAGCAGGAATGTGTCTTCCATCTCCTCCTCCTGCAGTGCAAAACATATGTCTCCCCCTTCTGCCATTCAGAATAAATGCAGTTTGTAAACCAATCATCACTGGTTGATGTAAAATCCTTTGTGACTGGTGGGCCAGCAGCATGTTACCTTCCACACCAAATTTAGTAGTCTCCTACACTGAAAAATCCATAGATTTATGTCGGCAGGTATAGTCTTTGTTGGCATCACATGAACTCTGAGCACATGCATGGATGTTTATTTATATGAAAAATTCCTTTGCTCCAACTTTAAGAGAGGCTTATCCGTAAAAGTAACCTTTGTCAGGTCTCAGTGAGTGGAATCCATACCGTAAATTATTTCAGTAGTTCACACTCTGCACAAAGTTGATGGTGAGATTTTCATCTGTGCCTCTTTTTTTAGATGCATCATTATTTCAAGCCAGTCTGCCATGTTTCGACAAGACCACATCTTTCAAAGTAATGGGAAGTAGTCTTTTTAACTGGAACTCCAGTCTACAGCCACACCAGAGCCTGGAACAGGTAAGACCTAGTTTTTACTGCCACACTCTTATTTCAGTTAATGTCACATGTGGCCCAGGCAGCTGTTATTCTTCCTTTGATCAACACATAATTAGAGATTCTCTGAAATAAAATACTTTCTGGTTTTTCATGCAAAGACTGCTGAATGGCCGACAAGCCCTGTGGATACATCTGCCAATCTTTTGGATTATATCCTCGGACCAAGGTGCTCCCCTCAGTTCTGTATGGACTTTGAGCCTTCTGGACCTTCAGCAAGTGATCATTTGTTCCCTCCCTTTCCCTTCTCATACTCGAGAGAGAAAGCCTCTGCATCTCGGCACTGGAACGACGGTTTCAACAGGCCAACGATAAAAGAATCATTAATTTTTGATTCCTCTGAAAACAGCTTTATGAACCAGACCACAGGAGTTAGAGACAGGACCTACAATGACAAGAACGCCCAGCCCTTCCTTTCTCACCAAACACGGCTGCCAGACAGACATTCAGCAGATCAAATGCATTTTTCCCAGGACCAAAACCCATTTGAAACTGATTTTGAAACTTATTTTGCTTCTGAAATTGGCCATCCTAATCAGAGCAACCATTTTCAGCCTTTTAGACAGTTCACTCACCCTTCAACATGTCCTCCCTTCAGGGCTCACCACAATGACATGATGCATTACCCTCCATCTCACATGCTTGAGAGAGGCCCCGCACTTCCCCTTTCTTCTTTACCAAGCCCGGAGCACTGGTCCTTTCCTCCCATGAAACTGTACTAATGTGTAGTAAATCTCTGCATGAAGCCATGCTTGTAAACATGTCTTTGGTTAAGTTAACAACAATGCTCTCTTAATTCATACCATCAAGGCTTTTTGTTCAGTCAGTCAAAATATGTGTTGTGTGCAGATTTTATTAAAAGCACCATTTTGAATGTAATGGCAGTAGCTGTTGTAAGAGCGACACCTTTTACTTTTATCTGCCATTTAAATAGAGAAACACATAATTATGTACTGTTTGCATCTTTTGAGCACTTTTTAATATGCAGAGCTTTGTATTAAGACATATTTTCATGAACACAGGTTCTATAATGGGTAATTCTGTATAGACGATACATATTTGCCAAGAATGTACCATTGTATTGCATCAGGCATTACTAAGTATAAAACTGATCACAAGATGTTAAATGATATTGCTGATTCATGCTTGAATAAATGATGACATTGTTAGTCTTACAATGTATCACACTGTTTATTCACAAATGTTTTCATGACCCCCACCACAGCATAGACTTGAATCATTAACTAAACACACTGAAAGGTTTATCTTGACTAAATCACAAATACAACCCTCAAATAATTTCAAGGTTGCAAGTAATAGTGTTCGTCTGATGCCTGAAACTGTTCCCCTTCTTCACTGTCTTCATTTATGACATTTTCTTCCACTCTGCTGCCCGTTCGTATTCCCCTTCGCAGATGATTCCAAAACAGTTCTTGGGCCTGCATCGGGTTAGTGCAGTCTGAATCAGGCCATTGCAGATAAGTCTTTTGTAACATGACTTTCCTCATGCGGTGATAGGCTGACAGCTGCCTCTCGGAGATTGGCTCCAGAAACACAAGCAGAAGAACATCCCGGTGCTCGTCAAAGAGTCGGTAGCTAGCAAGCTGGATTTCCAGAGAACACCACTCACTTTGAAGGAAATTCCTGCTCACCACACAAATAGTTTTACGGCTGCTGTATACAGCAGAGACAATGTTGTCCACAATATCACGGCCCAGTTCAAAGTCCCTGTGATGAAGGCAAAGTTTAAAAGAGGATCCATTTCCCTCCAGGTTGGGCAGCAACTGGTTCATGACCCATTGTTCATCAGATGAATTATACGAAATAAAAGCATCATATTTGCAGTTTTCCTCCTCCTCTCTGAGTCTGCGCCACTGAGTACCAAACCATGAACGGAACACATAGTAGCCGTACTTCATTTTCCAATAGAGTTTAACATAAAGTAAAGGAATGACTGTGAACAGGAAGATCACTGCAGCTGTGCTTAAGAAAAGGTACTCTCCTAGATCTATGAAACAAACCTTGGTATCAAAATTGTAGAATCTTGATTTTGTATCACTTTGGCACTGTAGATCGTAAAGATGTACTACTTGGACCTTTTGGTGGTATCGTGTCCAGTTTTGCAGCAAGCTGTTCTGGCAGGTGCAGCTTAAAGGATTGCTACGTATGTCAAGGTAGAGGAGTTTAGATAGACTTTGTAGCGCATCAACTTGAATGGTCTCCATCACATTGCGGTTGAGCTGTAGTGAACGTAACTCTGTAAGATTCCCAAAAACGTCCTTTGTGAAGTTCCGGATGCCCATACTTTCTACAGTCAATTTGGTCAAATTTCTAAGATTTTTAAAGACTCCTGGTTGTAGTTGTGCTACCCCGACACAGCATCTATCTAGTGTGAGGAAATTCAAGCTTGTCAGATCATCAAATACATCAGGAGAAAGATGAAAGATGTTATTATTGGTGAGATACAGAGATTTCAGTGAGTAGAGCCCACGGAAAAAATTGTGGGGTAAAACAGTCATGCCATAAGGTCGCTGCGCATCCAATTTAAGATCAGTGAGTTTGCTGAGATTCATAAATGGTGAAATGTCACTTCCGGTGAGGAAACGAATCTGATTACCTCTTAAATCCAGCACTGTGAGTGTACCTTGAAATTCGTGATAGATAGAAGTGTCAATCTGTTTGAGATTGTTTCCATCTAAATAGAGTTTGGTCAGACTTTTAAGTCCATCAAGACCAGATGGCTGAAAAGAAGTGATCTTGTTTCCTCCAAGGTCCAATGTAGTCAGATTCTCAAGCCTGAGGAATGTCCCATTGAAAATAACAGATATACGATTGTTGCGTAAATTAAGGACTCGTAAATTGGAATTATGTTCAAAAGTTTCATTGAACAAATCAGTCAAAAGATTATTGTCCAAACGGAGCGTCTCAAGCCCCTTCAACCCTTCGAGGGCTTTACGATCGAGATAAGCAATTGTGTTTATGTTAAGTTGTAGAGTCTTGATATTTGGTGCATGAGCGAAAGCATAAGCACTCACTGATAGGATGCGGTTGTACCGATAGCTCAGCTTGTCAAGATTTTTCAAATTAACATCGTTTTGTGCTTTACAAGATTTCAGGTAGGTGAGGTGGTTATGCTCAGCACTGAAAGATTTTAGATATGTCTGTCCTTTCAGGAAGTCAAGACAACCTGTGTTTTTTAGTTGGTTGCGGGATAAATCCAGCTCACCTGTGATATTAGGACAATAGGACAGTGTCTTGTTTGTTAAATTCTTAATACTGTTGTCACTTAGGTGCAGGTTTTTAATCCATTCAGATTTTCTTGTTAGCATTTTGCAAAACTTTATGAGCAGGATGTCATTTTTTAGACCTGTGCCAGAGAAATCAACGTGATTTGCATGGATGTTGCTGATATTTAAAAATTCCACTACCCTGACATGTGTTGAACGTAAACGCAGATAGTTTACATGTCTCAAATCCACACCTTGAAAAGCCGTCTCAGTGAGCCTAGAATTGTATGACAAATCTAGTACTTTGATGAAGCTGAGAAATGAATCTTTACATCCTAACGTGGACAGATTATTTTTACATATATATAATTTTGTGAGGGATTTGGGTAGCGACACGTTTGAGTGCCTAAGAGAGGCCAAACTGTTAGAGCAAAGGTCTAGTTCTGTCAGATTCTTTAGATGTGACACAGACTCAGCAATCTCTGAGAAATTTGCCAGATAGTTTTGTCTCATGATTAAAATGTTTAGATTGAGAGTGGCAGAAAAAATGCCCTCAGGGAGTTGCTTTAATTTATTGTTTGACAGCGAAAGAAACGTGAGGTTGTGGAGGTCTTTAAACAGAGACGGGTTCAGTCGTGTTATGTTGTTAGCTGACAAATTTAGAGACTGAAGATGATGCAAGTCTTGGAAAGCAGAGTGATCAATCTTTTTCACCTGGTTCTGATCTAATCTGAGGTTTCGAAGCTTCGATAGATGAGCAAAGGTAGCGTTGGGGATGTGCATCACTTCAGTGGCAAAGATGGAGAGATTCACAACGGATGATGGTAATTCAGCTACAATAGCAGAGATGTTTTTTTGTTTTCGATGGTCACAGGTGAAAACTTTTCCATTCGAGTCTGCAATGCAGTTGTGATAGCTATAACCACTGATGAGTTGAACAGCACCAAGCAGAACTGTAAGAGACAACAGCCAACGTAGATGACCAGCCATCTTTCCTCGTTGCAGTCCAGAGAAACTGTCCTTTAAATTATTTTTTATCCGAGCCTTTCTTGATTTGGTCTGTTTGAATATGTTGAAAAGGCCTTTGAGTTGTTCATCAGTTGGATGTGGCTCAGAAATCTGGGAAAATAGAGCACAACAACATATGTTTTTTGTGTTCATCTTTCTTTCTTTTTTGTGTCATTGTTGTGTGAGCTACTGGACTAATTTGAATTTCCCTGCTAGGGATGAATGAAGTACTCTCTATTCTATTCTATATTCCATGTTGTGGTGTACAAGCAAATTGAAAGCCAACTACATTGCATGGAAACACAGTGCTGATTCTGTATCACAATAACATATTTAATTGTCCTCTTTAAAGTGTTTTGTCTTTGACTTGACACACTCCCACACACATGGAAGTGATATAAGTATGGAATTAAGTATAATTGACAGGTGAATGTTATAGGTAACACTTTTACTAAATACAGTCTTATGTATGAAATGCTCTAAAATCAAACTTCATTAAGGCATCCTCTCCTCCAAGAAATGTGAACCTCCCTGTCACAAGGATAACTTCCTCTTGGATGGTTTCATATCTCTTTTCAGTCACTCAAACTTTTCCATTCTTTCTCCTCCTCTTGCCACACAAATCTGTTAAATTCACACATGATACTTTTAAAAAACATATATAACTGTTACAACATTAAAATTGAGTGGATACTCAGCTCTGCTTTTCATATCACTCTCCCTGCTGCACTTACACTCCATCTCTCCTTGTTTTACATGATACTGTTAAATTCAACTGCAACATGTGCTGGTCCTAATAAATTAAGACATTCCTTTGTTAACCCCAAAGTGGTAAAATTAACAGTAATGTCAGTATAGACACAGATAGGGAGACGTCTGAATAACCCTTGTATCTTTTCAATCATTAACTTTAGGTATTTATTATTTTGACAGACAGCTGTTGAAGAAACAGCAAATCTAAAGATATTCTGAGAAAAGTATTCCTCTTATAATCATTCACATAATCTAAAACATTAAACGTGACAAGGCATTTCAAATGGGATCTGAATGAAAGCCTTACCTGTTCCAGTGAATGTTTCACAGCTTTCCGTGCACAGAAAGCCACCTTGGACTGTCACCATCTTAAATAAACATGAAATCAGAAAGAGGAAGATGTCCAACCCACAGTTTTCCTTCCATACCCAGTTACCGTTAATCATGTGTCAAAAAAACATGTAAAAAAAAAAACGCATGATAATTGTACCAGGTTTTATTAAAACACTTCTTGTCTCAATACAGTATATTAGAAAATTAAACAAACTGTACATTTTATAGATTATTTAGTGAATACATAACCAAATAATAAAGTATGCAATAAAAGCAAGATTCAGGTACATTACACTCCGAGATAAAATAATGTTTGTGTATTCACTACATTGTTGATACATGTATACCATAAGATGAAATGCATTCTGGCAGTAAATCTCAGCTTCTCCTTGTGTTCAAGAGTTTGTTGCATAAAACTATTTCAATACAGCGGGTCGCTGTTTAACTGATAATGAAAAGGCAATGGTTGAGTGTAAAGTTTAGACCTGTTGAAATCCTGAATTAGTTCTCTTTTGTATTTTTGTTCTATCTCTGAAATTCTGTGAATGCCTATCCACTTGTCTAAAATGTGTTTAAATAATATATATGTGGTTATTATTTTTACACTGTTGGCAACACCGTACTGTTTTATGTCTTTGCCAGTATAACAAATTTAAATTTCAAATACAGAAATGGTGTCAAGGTGTGGAGGCTGATGCACACCTAAAAAATCTTGAAGAACAGATGCGTTGGAGCATAGGTTAGGAGTGAACAAAGGAAAACAGGGTCTCCCGCACACTGTCAAGTCACTTGCAAAAGACTTTAATAAAACAAACAACATTTCGGTCCACAGGACCTTTTTCAAGCAGAGATTTTTTTAAAAAGACATTTCAGGCAAATATATGGCCTACCATGTCTAAGATAGCCAATCACAGGCTGGGTCAGTGGGGGGTCCCAGAAGGTCCTACAGCTGTAGTCAACTAGTGGTGATTTGGGCAGCTCCACCCAGGGGAGGTGCCAACAGACTCAGTGAGTAGCTGGATAGGCAGTGAGCCTGTAAAGTTAATTTCACCTCAGGCAGACACACATGTGAGTGAGAGCTCACATGTGTGTCTCTCTGTAACAGCAGGGACACCCACAAATATATATGAATACAATAGTAGGCAAAGAGCAATTTACAAACAGAAAAAAACAAACACTACAATGTATATACTATACCAAGAGAAATATATATTTTTCATTTTAAACAAAAAACCTTACAGTGCATGGAGAGGAAGAGAATAGTCATAGTAAAACCATGCCTAACCCCCCCCCCAGTAGGCCATATATTTTATATTTGCCTGAAATGTCTTTAAAAAAATCTCTGCTTGAAAAAGGTCCTGTGGACCAAAACGTTGTTTGTTTTATTAAAGTCTTTTGCAAGTGACTTGACAGTGTGCGGGAGACCCTTTTTTCCTAAATACAGTAATGGTGTCAGAAATATCCACATGTGCGCTCTTCGTGCAATTAACAGTTACAGTAAATGCAATGTTCCTTCTTTTTATCCTCTCATCTTCTGCTCCCGCGCCATCTGACACAGTCCACACAGAGGCAGGCAGGACATGACAACCCAGTCATCACACACTGAGCCCTGGGAAAAAGCACAGGCAGAGTAAAATGGTCACAATCATGTTGTTTGTGGTGAACAATACAGTTATATAAAGAGGATCTGGTTCTCTTTTCACTACAAAATGCTGGTTTTTCTTCAGCATGCTTACTTCAATGTGGTATCTGCCGCGAATGCTTGTCCTTAGAGCAATCATAGCTCCAGGGAGGAAGGGCACGCAGCAACTGTCCCCATTGTCCTGAGCCACCTTACAGCCCAGGATGCATGGGACAAATGTTGCACAGAGACCTGGAAGTTGAAAAATATCTTGTCATATTGGGATTCTTTTTTCGGTTTCAGTTCATTCCTGTGTGCTCACATAAAATCACGTACAGATGCCACAGTCTTCACAGCAGTCGCACACATTCGAATTCCAGTCAGACAATCCGTGCGATACAGTGTACTGTGTGCCAGAGCCTTGAGGCTGTGAGCTGATCACGACGTTTGACTGGAACGCCATCACTGAAAGAGGAACAGTGAAAGTTTAAAATGCCACACACACAAAGACCAAGACCAAGCCACACCCTGCTCCATGTCCAGCCCTGTGCCACTGAAACTTTCAACCAGAAACTGTTAAATCCTTTTTTACTAATACTTAAAAACTTAAACTAAGAGAGGGTGGAATTAAATTAGTACAATGTTTTATCTGTAATTAATTGCACTAAAAACTGAAGGCTCATCCCATAGGAGGACTGGACAATCTTAGTTTGGAGAAAACATTGCTTCTCAGAGTCTCACCTGATCTCTCCCCCTGAGATTGTTGCGGCCTGACGTCGTTGATGGTTACAGGCTAGATCCGAAAACAGGAGGACAAGGGCACGGCCACAGCTCTTATACCTGGTGTGACATCACTCATGCTTCTGAGCCCAGTTTCAGAAATGACACAGCAAACAAAAATCAAATGTTTAGTTTTGGGGCGTATCACATTTTGAAATAGGTTGCACCCAACATGACATGGGTTTTTATCAGCATTCAGTAATTAAAGAACAAAGTATGCTCAGCACATGCCTGTAATTTATCTATTCATAAACTAGGTTTTACCTTAGCAGGTGTGGTGTGTGTGCACACTGTGGGCCCAGTTCAAGCCGTCAAGCATCTCCATAAATTGACTGTTGACTCTTTTGTCGGGGAATATGTGTAGATAGATCAGAGAAAACACTGGTGAACAGCAGCAAACACTTGTATGACAGGGTTATGTAAGGCAAAAGAGATTCTCCTGAACTATTTTGATACAGCACCTGTTTTTATTTTTTTAATCTAAGCAAACCTATCATCTGTAGATCCAGTGATTACATTTATAATGCAGTTTATATTGTACATAATAAAAAGGACAAAAGCATTACAAAGAGTATAAGAGTAATTCAAATAATGACAACATTTTTGTTCAGTTGAAACGATATATACAAGATGTAACTGCATATACATACAGAACTAAAAACAATGATATGCAACACGAAATAAGGATGTACATCAATTAGGACACAATCTAGAATAAATTGGTCACTTTTACACTGTAAATAACCCCCAGCCTTCTTAAACAGCTCAAATATAATTTGGTGCCCAAAGAATTCTCTGTATGGCAATATGATTAATGAAAAAAAATCTTGTCCTGCTTCTGGTTCTGGAGACCTAACGTATCCAAACTCGGATATATCATCTGGGGGTCCGAGGGGAGTACAAAGCAGAAGGTTTGGTTGAAATCGGGCCAGTGGTTTTGGAGAAAATGACAAAAACCACACAAGCGATTTTGAAACAGATTTAACCCGCGGGGTTGTCGATTTTGACCAAAAATTTAAATTTCTTCAAATTTCTCCAAACTCGGATATATCATCTGGGGGTCCGAGGGGAGTCCAACACAGAAGGTTTGGTTGAAATCGGGCCGGTGGTTTTGGAGAAAATGACCAAAAACCACACTCAAATATTACTATCTCATCTAGAAATCCAAATCATCAGATGATTCACTAAGTTTGTCCATCGATCTTATTTTACACCCCAAAGACTCCATCAAATTAAACTTAAAAGTAACCCATTTTGTGATTTTTGTTCAGGCAACACCGTTGGTACATTTTTTTATTTAGTTTGGCAGAGCCCGGGAGTTAACAGATTGTGGGAAAATATTTCAAGTATAGGCCTATTATCTGTTGTAGTGGAGAGAACTATTCCTTGCTGTCCTTCTCTACTACAGTATTACTTAAAGCAGAAGTAAGTGATATATTTGTGTTAATATAAGTCTTAAATAGTTATATCTTCCGACAGCAATCACTTACATAGAGTGTTTGGACTGAAACACGGGTCTGTCAGTCACTCTGCTCTGCTCTGAGCCGAGGAGAAAACATTTATCGTATCCTACAGTTTTTATCCAATGAGGAGAGAGAACGGCATGCAGGGCTGTGTGTGCAGCCAAGGGATGCGCGTGAATGTGGCGACGTAGGGACGAGGACTGTTATGGTGCGTTCAAGGAAACTCGTATTTTTCCGACTTGTGAAGTCGTACCAGTTCGATCTGGTACGAGTTCACGGGTCGGAAGTTACGAGTGGCCGTTATAGTGACTTTCACCGGTAAAACAGGTCGGAAAAACACGAGTGGGTTGCCTGGAACGCTACAAAGTCGTAAGTTGTGACTTGAAGCTGTAATTTACGATTTCAAAAGCCTGCCTGGAACGCAGCATTAGCGAACCACTTACTTCTGCTTTAATGATATTTCCTCTCTGAAACTAACAATAAATAATAGCCGTCTTGTGTTTGCTGGGCTTACAGCAGCTAAGAGGATGAGTGCTTGCCGCTGGAAACCCCCACATGTATGTCAATCAAGGAATGGCTTTCTTCATACAAGGACATTGCATGAATGAATGAATGAATGAGTGTTTATTTCAATCACAGCATCAAAATTTCAACAAAACAAATTCAAGGTAGTAACAAATACTATATAGCTGGTCGAAAAGGGTTGCGGCTGAAGCAAAGCTTATAACTGCCGCACCCTCATTTCTCATTTCATTATAAAAAACCATAAGCAGTCTGATCGGAATGGCGCATATACATACACACATACACACATACATACATATACCTACACAGTACGTCCCCCACCGACCATCCTATTTCCACAAACCTTCACAACTCAAAAACAAAACAGGTCGAAATTTCCTAGGTTACATTACACAACCCATATCAATCCTCAACTACAAACATACGCTAAAAAACAGTCCGAATCAAACAAACAAGAAAACTTCATGTTTGTTGCAAAATTAAGTTAATTATTTCCCTTTGTTGCTCTCAACATTTTCACTTCTGTACTTTTCAAAAATATTATTTTTAAACATTGTTTTTAAATGGGCAACATTTTTACTATCTTTAATATCTTCTGGTAAACTATTCCAAAGTTTCACTCCACAGACAGATATGCACATACTTTTCAATGTGGTACGAGCAAAAGGTTGCTTTAACTTCCCTCTCCCTTTCTTCATACAAGGACATTGCACAGCTAGAGCTTACCACTGCACGATTACATTCAGCTAAAACACAAAATATCAGCTGTTGGTCAAACTTGGTAAAACAAATTGAAAGTTTAATGTAAGAATTGTATTTTTTATTTATTTTTTATTTCTGGCTGTGCAGTGAACTGCTTATTTCCTGTGTACTTTGGTTCCTGTCTATCTGACTAAAACGTATAAAATGTACATGTACAGATGTGCATGCAGCTGACATATTGGCTAGGTGTGTGGTCATGAAATGTCTGGGTTAGGGTAGAATGAGTGAGTGAATGAATGATGTATGAGTGAGTGCTTTGGGATACTATTGGTTTTGTTTTGTCTGTTTTGTTGTTGTTGTTTTGTTTTGTTTTGTTTTGTTTTTTGTTTTTTGTTTTTTTATATTATTGTTTGTTTGGTTCTAGTCCCGCTCGCCAGACCCTCCTCCAGAGAAGAAGGTTAGTTTGGTTCTGATTGATTGAACAATTCTGTTAATTCAATATGCCAATCGGGAGGAGGGTGGGGGAAGGGGGTTAATGGGGTGAAAACGAAGATAACATGGTGTTATAACACTCCTAATGCACTTGTTTTATTTTTTATTCTATTTTCTTTTTTTCTTTTTTTTACTTTTATAACAGAAGATGGTTTTTAGTTTTACATTCAATTAGTGTCTGTTGTACCGAACCCGAACCGTGACTTGTGTGTAGGCTACACCCTTAATACACCCTTAACAACATTAATCATTATGCACAAACAGGGAAATGAATGTAACAACATGAATCACAACAGTAAATGAGCTAGGCCTACATGGCTAACAAGTTAACAGCTGAGCAAATTTTGCCTCTCATACATGGATGAAGTGTTACAATGTAGGTAAAAATGATTGTAATACACAAACTTCACTCACCAAACTTATCAAGCATACACACTTACAGATATGGCCTTCTGTGGCTTCAATGACAAAATAAAATCAATGACAAAATAAAATCTTTCTACAGCACAAAGAACGATGACAATCGTCTGCAGCACACCACCAACACTTTACCATGGTTGCAGCACCAGCCATGTGCTCTCCTCTCAAAACCAAAAGTCAACCTTTGCGTCCACAGGGGGGCAGTATTGCACTGAATTACAATATCAGGTAGCTTAACAGGTCAGTGTATGGCATTCAGAGGCCATGACATTGGTCATGTGAGTGGGTGTGAGCTTCCTTGTGGCCTACAAATAAAAAAAAAAGAATAGAAATGTGTCACTCCATCAAGCAACATTCAATCTGCTGCTCAGACATGTTGCGTCCTGTTGTTTTAATCCTGGTGATCAACATCTTCTGTGCTTCTTCACAAAGTAAGAATGAATTGTAGTTGATCATTACATAACAGTAATTTGCTGAAATATAAAGATATGAGTGTTTAAACTTTATCCCCTTAACACACGCTATAGAAAGCAGTGATGTTCTCAATAAAATTATAGCATACATATCTTATGCAGTGTATTAATATAAAATGTTCTTGATTTTCCGTTGTTTGTTTTTCAGTTCCCCATGACATGACCTATGTTGTAGGCTGCTTTGTGAATGGCACAGCGATGGTACAGTTTGAGTATGATTCTGAGGAGTTTCTGTATGTTGATTTCCAAACTGAGGAGATCGTATACACTGTGCCTGCTTTTCTTGAGCCTGATCCAGGTCAGGTACTGATCGGTTTGTCTATACTCGGAGTTTCTTTGGCAAGCAAGCAATCCTGTTTAGCATATACAGCACTCGCTGCAAAGGAGGAGGACCATCACCAAGAGGAAAAAGGTAAAAAAAAAAAAAAAAAGGTCCACGTCTGTGTGATATGAATGAATATAATATACGTATATGAAGTTGAAATGTTGACAAATCATTTTATTTATATTTTGAACCACCACAGATCCCCCTGAGACCATCCTTTACCCTGCAGAGGACGTTGAGGAGGGAGTTGAAAACAGACTCATCTGCTTTGTGAATCATTTCTACCCACCTGCCATCAAAGTCACCTGGACTAAAAATGGCCGACCTGTGTCAGAGGGGGCGTCACTCAGTCAATATCATCCCAATAACGATCAGACCTTCCACCAGTTCTCCACCCTGACGTTCACACCGAGGGAGGGGGACATTTACAGCTGCACTGTGGAGCACTCGGCCCTGGAGAGGCCCATGACAAAAATCTGGGGTAATTGTTTTATCTGATAACTGCACTTCTGAAGTTAGAATAAAATGTTTGACTGTCTTTGCAGTGACGCAAATCCCCTGTCATGTTTGTCCACAGAGCTCGAGTTGAGTCATCATAGTCTCGGACCAGATATTTTCTGTGGAGTGGGCCTGACTGTGGGTTTATTGGGAATCGCAACTGGAGTATTTTTTATTGTCAAGAGTCATAATGGACAATAATTTCTCACTGAATCACTGCATGTGATCAAGTTCAGTGCTGTTATTCAGTCCTGCACAAGTTATACTCTTCTTAACCTTTGCTTTGAAAGGAAGAGAGAAGTTAAAGTTATTATTTAAAGCAATAGAGATCACACTCTTAAAGCAGAAGTAAGCGGAATGTTTGTGTTAATATAAGTCTTAAATAGTTATATCTTCCGACGGCAATCACTTACATAGAGTGTTTGGTCCGAAACACGGGTCTGTCAGTCACTCTGCTCTGCTGTAAGCCGAGGAGAAAACTTTCCTTGTATCCTACAACCTTTATCCAATGAGGAGAGAGAACGGCATAAAGGGGCGGTCCTCTCTGTGTGTGCAGCCAAGGGATGCGCGTGAATGCGGTGACGTAGGGACGAGGGCGGGGACTGCTAACTCCATCGGCTGACAGGAAGTTAGCCAAAACGACCGGATCGCTTACTTCTGCTTTAAATAAATATGATCATACCGCAACACAACCATGAAGTTTCTTTGATTCAAGGCACTTGAATTTTGTATCTTGTTATTCCATTTATCTCAGTTTCTTTCTTTTTTTTAAATAGATATACACCATATACTGTATATATTTTGGGGCTTTTTCGCCTTTGATGGACAGGAGAGTTGAGAGAAACAGGAAATGGGAGGCAGAGTGGGTGGGACTGACACGCAGGATAGGGGGATTGGGGATTCGAACCGTGGCCGTTTGCAGTGAGGACTACAGCCTCAACACATGGGGCGGGTGCTCTACCAACTGAGCTAAATACCACCCCGATCTCAGTTTCTTTCTGACATGATACTTGATCATATAGGGTTTGACCTTTGTAGCATATAACATGACACATTTTCCTTTGAATACTATGGGAATTTATTTGTGTCATCATTCTATTGAAACTTCTATTGAAACGTCTTACTTGCACAGTAAAGTAACCTGAGTATACTATGCTCCTTTCAGTTGACAGCAATCGTAGATTTTTTGCAGAATACATTTTTACACATAAAACGGTCCATGCATAATTCAAATGTGTTGTTGTTTTAAGGGGTATTTCACGTCTTACGCAATGTCAGTGCTCGCTTGTTCCTTTATCCAACTTTTGCAATGGAAATTGAAAGAAGGAAGTCGACTTCCTTTTTTCAGTTTCCATTGCATTGCATGTCTTATGTCAATGAAATAGGAAATACCCCTAAGATTGGCATTTTTCATGGCACGATGAACAACGCATTTGAATTACAGCTACTTCATGCACGGACCTAAAACACATCATTTTACTTCCTCTTCCACCTTGAATGCCCTTTATTAACAAACAAGGGAAAAAACTTAGCATGATCAAAGAGGATACACTGAGTGCTGAACCTACTGTACGAATTATGTTGTTTAGTTTGCTACTGAATTTCCTCATTCTTTGAACTGGATCAACTTTTACCGTTTTCTCAGACAAGTTTTTAACTCAGTCGAATCGCTCCTGTTTTCCTGACAACATGTCTCGTGCTCACGCTTTCTTTAGTTTCCTCTTGCAGTTTTTGTCATTTTCAGCAGAAGGTAAGAAACAACTGTAAATGTTTGTTTGTGTTGCTGCCACATACAATAGATTCAAACATTCACTTTACATCAAGGAAAAAGTAGTTTGTATTTGTATTTGCAAACCTTTGACAGTATTGTCAATGTTTTACTCAATGTCATTAAAAAAAAAAATCAACATTAACAAATAACTGTTGGAATTCATTTTCAGGTGCTTTCTATGGGCATTTATTGGCTCATTGTCAGTTTAGTGCCTATGACAGGCATGATGCCACATATCTAGAGCAATACTACTTCAATAAGGTGTTGGAGATGCAATACAACGGCAGTGTGGGGAAATTGGTTGCCTACACAAAGAAAGCACAGGAAGCTGCAGATACGCTCAACAGCATTCCCAGTTATGTGAAATATGGGGTATGGAAAACAGAGCTTTGCAGGACAAATGCACAGATGACAGCTAAACATGTGACCTCAGGTGATTATAACAACAAATACTGTAGAATTGCCTTCAAGCCAAAATTCAACATTTAATAGAAAGAACACATGTAAGCATGCAGCTTGGTGAGCAGGTCAAACTACAATAAACTTCCTGTTGTTTTTAAAACAAACACCTGTGAAAGGTTTACAGTTCCGAAACAACCGAACTCCAAGAAGTCAGTATCATCTGAATAAAATACATCCTCAAATGTTGAATTTTTGCTTTAAAGGCAACACGTGTAATGATAAATCTGTAATAAATACAATTGTGGCCTTGTCCTGTAGTTGAACCATATGTCAAGCTGAGGTCAGTTAAAACAGAGGACGGCAAACATCCGGCCATGCTCCTCTGCAGCGCATACAACTTTTATCCCAAAAGAATCAAAGTGACCTGGCTGAAGAACGGGAAGACGGTGACCTCGGATGTGACGTCCACAAATGAGCTGTCTAATGCGAACTGGCTCTACCAGATCCACTCCTATCTGGAGTACACACCCAGAGCTGGAGAGAAAATCACCTGCATGGTGGAGCACGCCAGCCTCAGGGAGCCAAAACTCTACGACTGGGGTAAGAGAGTGATAGCAGCATGAAAACCACTGGTGGTATAGAGAACAATGATTCATTAACAGACTATTAATAAGTATGTATTTAGAGAAATCTTGCTTTTTTGACAGATTTATATTGTTCAATGCTCCTTTCTCAGCTCAGACTTATATTATCTATTATATATTTCACAGTTCTAGTTAAAAGTTGCTGTGATAATAGATTTTAGAAACAAAGATCAACTCAGTATTGACAGTCATATCAAATTGGCTCCAAATTTACAGTGACATGTAGAAATTTTAAGTAATCATATATGTTCCTTCTTCTCCAAAGTGAGGACTTAGTTTTTACTTTTTACCAATTTATCTTATACTCTAAAAATGACATAGTTTGATATACAGTATGTTTAACTACAACTTCAGCGTACATTTCTTTACCTGCCACACTTCATTGGCAAACTATAAACTATGATACTGTCCACTGTCCACTGTCTTGGTCATGCTGCAAACCCTGGCTGAGACACTGAGGAACTTTTGTGATATCAGTGAATGTAAATATGATGCAGCCTTTGTAAAATAAAACTTTTCAGCACCTGACAAAAGGATGAAAAAGATCGCTGTTGGAACAGCTGGATTACTGGTGGGTCTGGTGTTTTCACTTTCTGGCCTGGTTTACCACAAGATGAAATCTGCAGGTGAGGGATGGATCTTATTACCATCATTGAAACTTTAGCTGTCAAATGAATAAGTTCTTTCAAAAAACCTGTTTGTTCAAGCAGAGCCATGTTATTTATTACATATTTTTCTAACTGCAGCACATGTGTTGGTGCCAACAACTGAGGTAGGTGGTTCCATTTGATCGTAATCAGTTTATCCACAAGTGTGGAAACATTCATTTGTGTGTCTGTGTATCAATAATCAATCTTTCCAACAGGTTTTGTATCCAGAGAACACTCTTTAGGTGACAGAAGCCAGTGGGAATTCACCAACAATATTATTCTGATCAAATCCAGAGGAAACGTCTGAGCTCTCCTCTCTATCCTCTAAACCCCTGACCCATTCACTCCGCCCCTTCTGTGCATGTTCATCATAAACTGTACACACGCCTAAAAACTAAGGGCACTGATGGATAATAAAAACACTTAAGTAAACCGTTTCCTTTTGTTATTATTTTATTCATTCATCTATTTGTAATTATTTGTAAGTATGTATTTGTTAGATGCACACTGAAGATGTCACAGGTCATTCTGAACTACACGGATCATCCACTTCAGAACATCTTGATGAAACAAAAAATATCTTGTTTACAGTGTATTACAATGTACAGTATATACTGTATATCCTGTTGAGAAGTATTATTTACCCCAAGGTCCTTTGAGCTTGTTAGGAGAGAATCTGAAGAGCATGAAGACTTCTTCCACGGCCGTGTCAAACAGCATGCACCAGACTTCAGAGAAAACTTCTCTAGTAAATGATAAGGATGTGAAATTGAATGCGTTCTTTCTTGGCCCGCCATTTGTTATCTTCCTGTCATACTGAGTCCAGGAGGAACAATTATATCTGATGGCCATGATTTCCAGCTAACAGAATCGGTTTCTACATGTGATGTTGTGCCTAATGGTGAATTTCGGGGACTATTTGACTGAAATCCACGGGGCACATTTGTTATAAGTCAGCAGTGTAAATTTCACTCATGTGTGATCTTCCTGTCATAGTGAATCCAGTGGGGGAACTTTATATGACTTTTTAAATCTGTGGACACTTAAATGAGTTGACGGCCACTCTCTGGCATCTTGCGGATACATCTGAACTAATTATAAACGTAGTTAATAATACTGACAAGTGTCATTTCTGCAGCAGTGGAGGCAAGAAGATGAATTCCAGCCACTGATTCTTTGCAGTCTAGTAGATATAGAGTAGATTTAGTAGAAACTGAGAACAAGGCATCTTTTCAGCATGGCAACAAGACTAGAAAGGAGATTTCCTGGCCTTCGTTTTCAGTATCTGTTTGCTTTGCTGTGTGCCAGGCTTATAGAGTGTGCAGGTGGGCTGCACTGAGGGACGTAATGAGGTGAGAGGGTCTAGGGACTCCCAGGCCTCCTGACAGAGTTTGATTTCACTGTTTAGCCTGGACCTTGACTTTGTTGATCAATTTATTTACACTGATATGAATTTAGAGTTATGATGAAGAGAACTTCCCGGATGATGTTTCCCAGTTGAATCGCCCTCATTCCTCAAAAAGCATTTACAGGAAACACATAGGCCTCTATACTTTAAGAGTAACTGAGCTGCTTTACGTTAAAAACACCTTGATTCTCCATCTTGATTTATTTCAGCACCACTATGACTGAGAAAAGCTTGAACACTGTCCACTTGCTTTACAGTAATACATTTACTGACAAAAACTGAGCTTCCAGCGCCACCTGCAGTCTAATATGGGAAATTCATGCTCCCTATGCTGAAGCTGCTCTCTCCACATTTTGTACATGTTTTCTATAAACAAAATTATGTTGGCCTAATTTACTTGAAGAAACAAACAATGTTTTGACAGTTTTTTTCTGAATAAAGTTTGATTTATGACTCATATCAATAAACCACACATCACAACTCCAGTAAACATGAGATTAAAGAAAGTGGTCATGAAGTCGTTATGTGCCCCCATGCGATTCCCTTAGTGCTCCAGTTTTTTAATCTTTAACTTTAATTTTTTCCTTGTTTTATAAAAGTTAATAGTTTGCTCTTAAGAACTACAAATATGAATCAAACACTTTGGATGAACTGTCTTCAACTCACTTTCATATCATTTAAACAACACAAAAATGTGGACTCTGTAATAAAACTAAATCTCCAAGTGGATAACCTTTAAACCTTTAAAATCTCTGCCAGAAACGCATACTGCATTTCTGACGATCTAGGTGGTGCAGGCTAAGCTTTATTTACCCACAACACATTTCTCAACAATCTCTCACTCACTGCAGTTAGACTGGTCAAACTGCTGTGCAGGGAATAACATTCATCACATAACACAGAAGCTGCTAATCAGGCTCTATTTTTAATTTGCATGTGCTCAATGATTTTGGTTCCCATGAATGCATCGAGATTGGTTTGATGATTCACCAGGGATCAACAATTTCCCAGACATTAACACATTTATTGTGATAAATAAACTCTTAAATCATGTTGGATTTGTGTAGGCTATTACCTGAGTTACACACACCACTCTGACCAGGCAGTCTGATCAGACACCCTCCATGTGTGGCCACCATTGCGTGTCACATACCTTCCTTTGCTTACAGTAAGTGATACCACATGATCTGGTCATGTGATCTAAGTTTCACATAGGAAACAGAAGTACAGATTTTGTGGAGACTCACATCAGTGCTGCGGTCCTCTGGTGAGACATGAGGCGCTCTGCTGTTTTAATCCTGATACTCCAATCCCTCTGTGCCTTTTCACAAAGTAAGAATTCCTTCATATTGACTTGTCTGTTCATGTAAAGATGTATGAGTCACACATTTGTAAATATTAATGGAGAGTTTTTTTCTTTTTGTTTACACAAATTTTTTTGTTTACACAACAATATTTATATTTTTCTCAATGTCTCTTTATTGTTTTTCAGTTGCCCATGAACTCACACGTTTCGTGGGCTGCTTTGAAAATGGTACGACCGAGGTGCAGTTTGAATATGATGCTGAAGAGATGTTGTACGTGAATTTTGAAAAACAGGAGATTGTCTACACTGTGCCCAAATTTCTCGTGCTGGATCCAAGTCAGATGTGCAGTGGATTACATGTATATACTAATGCTCTGAAAGCCAAGAGAACGTGTTTAGGAGTTGTTGCATTCATCACAGTCGAGGAGAAACATCCAGCAGAAGAGCAAGGTAGGCCTAACTGTAACTGTAACTGGAAATGTAAAGTAAAGTAACCTCAGCATTGATATTTGTGAGGATGTGATTGATGGAATGCTGATAAAGGGTTTTATTTATATGTAACCCACCACCACAGATGCCCCTGAGACCGTCCTTTACCCTGCAGAGGACGTTGAGGAGGGAGTTGAAAACAGACTCATCTGCTTTGTGAATCATTTCTACCCACCTGCCATCAAAGTCACCTGGACTAAAAATGGCCGTCCTGTGTCAGAGGGGGTGTCACTCGGTCGATCTCATCTTAATAATGATCAGACCTTCCATCAGTTCTCCACCCTGACGTTCACACCGAGGGAGGGGGACATTTACAGCTGCACTGTGGAGCACTCGGCCCTGGAGAGGCCTGCGTCGAGATTCTGGGGTGACTGTTGTATCTTTTAAATGCATTTTAATATTAAAATATTGCAACGATCTGTTGTATAATTCCCCATTGTAATGATGCATATTTTCTCACATCCCTCAACAGAACCTGAATTTGATCATCAAAGTCTGACACCAGATATTTTCTGTGGAGTGGGCCTGACTGTGGCATTAGTGGGGGTCGTCGCTGGAACATTTTTGATTGTCAAAGGACACCAAGGGAGGTTAGCTACTCATGCTTAGGAGGATTGCACACATGAAAAAGATGAGGATGATAATGGTCCACATGTAATTTATAAAAACACTAATATTTTTATTAGTCTAGTGCAAATTTGCACCATTATATTGTCTAATAAATCATGATTTTGGTCCAGAGATGTTTGAATGTAGAACAATTCTGTTCAATCTTACAACACAGTAGGCCTAGTACACATGACAGATTTATGTCTGTTTGATTTATTTTTATTTGTAACTTTGATATATGTTAAGAGGCTTTCTCTTAAGATTTCTCATGTACATGATATTTGTGTATTTTTCATATTTGTATAAAATGTGCTGACATAAAGATTACAGCTGTATATTTGTAAAGCAGTGCTGCGATATAACTAAGAACATTTGCTAAAAGAAACAGAGTTCTTATCATTTATTGTGCAGTAAATTGGTTCTATTTTCTGTTGCTTTGTATTTCTACTTCTACATTGTATACCTATACATAGCAGGAAATATGTATCATTAGAATCTGAATTGGGATCATTTGTATTGTTCAACTAAAACAATTCAATCAGATAGTTTCAATTTGTTCAGTTTGAAAAGTTTAATCGCATAACTTGAATGAGTTATTCTAGTTGAATTACTGCATAGGACAACTGACTCTGAATAGCATATATTACAATTGAATGTATTCATTTTGAAGTAAATAGCAATAAACTTGAATCTGAAGGTAGCATGAAATGAATTGGTTTTCTCTGAAACTGTGTCCTCACTGAAAATCCAGCGCATCATGCACTTCCACCAACAGTTCTCGATATTCAAACCGCCTTTTTGTATTTTACATTTCATCATCGCGTGACACACAAAAAGCCCATTGTGGATCTGAAATGGCAAAGTCTTTTGCTGAGGTTTGCATGTGTGGATGAGGAAGAAGTTCACCCCTGACTATGAAACTGACTGTCAGTCAGTTGTCCAAATATTTCTGAGCCTTTGAAAATTGACGGAAAATGTATAAAAATTCCTAGAAAGATGATGGAATATTTTTGAACCCCTTGAATTCAAGCTGAAAGTCTGTACTTCATATAAATCTTGATGCCTTTGTTTCAGTTCAACTTTAGTGGTGGATGGAGGAGGAAGAATCACGAAAACTGTATGATCTTTCAAATACCTAAGGAACTGACTGCATTTGGTACTATATGAGAAGTGACCCATAATCATCATGAAACTGGAGTCAGAGGGATTGATGAACCAAACCAATCACTCAGGATTTCCACAACTTAGAGAAGTTTTATCAATTCCAATTTAAAACACAGCAAAGTTCCCACTTCCATTTTTCCATTTCCAACACAGATTATCCACTATCAGCTTAATTCTGTGGCATCAGACAGGGTTATGATGCTATATGAATATATGTAATATCTTATTGTGTGAACTTCTCTTTTCCTACATTTACTATTCTCCCCAGTCAGTCCATATACAGTACTCACATATTTGCTTTGTTCAAGTTTCTTTTAATTATTTTAAACTGCAACACTTTAAGAGTGCCTTAATAAATCTATACAATATCTAGATAAGATAAGATAAGATAAGATAAGATAAGATAAGATAAGATAAGATAAGATAAGATAAGATAAGATAAGATAAGATAAGATAAGAACTGGAAATGGTATAAAAGCAGTTTGCAATATGAAATATTGATTTGTATTGGATTTACAGTGCAAATCCAAGATTACAATTTAAAGTTCTTTAAAAGAGCAGCCCTTTCCTGCATGTCACCCCCCCTCTCTCTGCCTCCCCCTTTCCTGTCTACCTATCAAATAAAGGCAAAAAAAAACCAACCTGGATTTAACAGTGTTTACAGTTGGGCTGATTTCAGTTCTGCTGGTAGTTTGTTCCAGTTGTGTGCAGCATAGCAGCTAAATGCTGCTTCACCATGTCTGGTTTGAACTCTGTGCTCCACTATCTGACCAGTAGATCTCAAAGCCCAACTGGGTTTATAACATATCATTCATGTATTCTGGACCTAAACCAGAATACATGAATATATATTCATATTTAAAACACAGTGAAGATAAGAAACCAGGGCACCAACTCTCCTGCTGGTAAGCAGTTACTAAATTTGAGAAACAATGGTGCCTGTTGGCTAAACAAATCCAGTTTTAAAATATCTAAACAAATACGAGCCACACCTGTTGACCAGAGAATAAATGCTGGGCGGTCTCTACTGCTGCTTCACTTCCTCATGTTCCCGGAGTGAGATCAATTTACTTCCAGTTTTGTATGTTCTCATTTGACAGCAACCATGCATGTTCGCAGCTGCTTTTCACTGCTGTGTTTGTTCCTATTGTTTTTAAGAACCGGTAAGTGACATTAAATCTGCACCTGTAATTATCGAAAATGTATGACAGATATTACTGCTAAAGGTCATGTAGCTTATATCTGGGAATGTGAAGAGACGTGATTCTACTAAATTCACACAGATTGCTGCAGATTTAAATGCTAGGTTGTTAAAGATGTGGACAGTGCAGATAATGATCTGAATTACAGCTTGTGATATAGAGACAGATTTTTTCCTGCTGTAGCCTGACTGACAATGCTCTGTCTCATCCTCTGTTACCAAAGTTATATTTTTATATTTTCACTATTATATAATCTGTGTTTAACAGCGGCCACCTCCTATAGATTAACACTGGGGAAGTGGGGGGTAATACAACTAGTTTGTGTCAACCTTTGCTCAAATACTGTTTGTCTGGTGCTAAAGAGGTGGTGTACATTTTGAGTGAGGGCGTACAGCACACACAGTGGACAGGTCACCAGTCTATCACACGTTTTAATAAACTTGCAATTAGATTTCAAAATGAATATTTTTTTCAATATATTTTCAGTATATATACCAACAAACAATGTTTTTTTTTAATATATCAAGAGATTGTGTACTGTATGTGATAATACGTTGTATATATACTGTAGCAACATCATTCTTAATATAGGAACATATTTGTCACATATTAATCTCTGCATGGGATGAGTCTGCTGTGGTCGCCATGGCCACAGAGTGAATCATGTTGATAGAGATGATGAAGAAGGTTGGTGTCATGTGGAGCATGACTGGATGAAGATTTAGTTCAGGTAAAGATGACGGGGGTACTCTTTCTCCTCATCCTACTTTCCCAGTACAATGCTAGCCTTGTATGAAGAGAAGCAGCTACAGTCATAATATTCATAATATGCGTGTTGCGTTCACTGTCCTCTGCTTTGTGGCTTTGTGTTACAGGTGCTCTCTACGGTTATGGCTTAAGTCGCTGCCTGTTGACCCGCACTCATGAGACCGTTTATCTGGAACAAATCTTCTTCAATAAAATGTTCATCGGCCAATACAACAGCACCTCAGGAAACTTTAGTGGCTCCACAAAAAGCACACAGGAATTCGCTGACAGCCTTAACAAGAACCCGTCTTTTTTGAAACAAGAAGAAAAGAATGCAGAGACGTGCAGAAAATATATGCCGCACGCAGTGGAGGCCCTTTCACAACCAGGTGATTTTTAAAGTTTATATTCTGGTAATGATACAGATCACAGCCTGCAAGAGTCGTGTGCATTTGGTACATATTGATAAAATATTCACTGAGTACAAATTACAAAATGCAGGAATTGTGGGGTATCATATCCTGTAAAGAGAATCAATCAACAAATGTCATGTCAGTTTTTTAAAATGTTTTTGTAGTAGTGTTTGAAAAGCATACGTGAGTAATATTGACCAAGGTAATGGTTGTAACATCAGCACAAAGCATTGACAACATTTGAGAAAGCTGCCTCACTACAGTCTGAGTGTGAGGTACAAGAGCTATAATCCCTCGTCCCTTGTTCACCCCCTGTAGTTATCAGGTTTATAGTTTGTTTGCTTGTGATTTGTGGCTCTGGATTAATCATTAGAGCATTAAATCCTTCTCTCATCACTTCTCAACCTGGTATGATTAACTTCATCACTCATTTGGAGGTGTGCTTCTGGCCACCGTCATTCATTTCACTATGATTGTGCTTTGCTTTTGATCTGTAGCGGCTCCTGAGGAAAATGTTTGTCCTCTAATATTTTTTAAATCATATTTTCCTCTTTTATGAGTAGAAAATAGAAGTCAAATGTTGCAGATATTGTAATGTTAACGACGCTCATATAAAAGCATGTTTTTTGCTGAGGAGTTTCTGCACTGAGTTGCACTTTATTTATATTTTTTGTGAAATACGAGACAACGCAGTGGACATACATCGATGTATAAACAATTTGTTTGTTCCCTGTACTTCTTTCTGTCAGTATCTCACAGCTCTATCTGTGATCTAAGAATATCTATGATTTCAACGTCTGTTTCATCTGTGTATGTTGTCCTCTAGTGGAGCCCTACGTCAGGCTGAGGTCAGTTAAGAAAGAGGACGGCAAACATCCGGCCATGCTCCTCTGCAGTGTGTACAACTTTTATCCCAAAAGAATCAAAGTGACCTGGCTGAGGGACGGGAAGACGGTGACCTCGGATGTGACGTCCACTGATGAGCTGCCTGATGGGAACTGGCTCTACCAGATCCACTCCTATCTGGAGTACACACCGATACCTGGAGAGAAAATCACCTGTATGGTGGAGCACGCCAGCCTCAGGGAGCCTAAACTCTACGACTGGGGTGAGAGAGTGACTGATCAATGAAAACACTCAACAGGGGAATGTTTGTTTGAGTAGGATTGAAGACTGAACATGAATATTATGTAGAATCTAAGTTTGTGTTTGTGGCTCATGTGTTTTCAGACTCCATGCCTGAGCCACAGAGGAATAAGTTTGCTGTGGGAGCAGCAGGCCTCGTGCTGGGTCTGGTCTTCTTTCTTACAGGGGTGGTTTGCTACAGGAAGAACGCTACTGGTGAGACACAAGGGGGAACTGAGGAAATGTCAGTAGCTGAGGCAACAAGTGTGTAGAGATAAATGAATCTGTTGCTTGTGCAATCACAGCGCAGAAACAGAAACTGCCACAGCAGCACTCTTGGGACTTGTGTGGAGCGAAACTTAAACGTTGGTCTAATGATGCATATCTTCAAGAGAGAATTTGTTGTTTCATTACTTTTTAAATCATAGAGCCAGAAGGCCGACCACACGACAGAAAGTGACACATTAAATCTGCTAGATTTAGCCTCCAAGGAAACAAAAATTTGATCTGAACACTTCTGGAAATCAACATTGTGTGACTCTGTTCTTTTTTTAATTCCAGTTCGAGAGTTGGTGCCATCCAGCGAAATACATGGGACATTGTGAAATTATCCAAACCGAAAAGGACAAGGATGAATCATACCGTTATCTGTGAGAAAATTAGTCTTACTCAGTTCTTGAGGATATTTATATGCTGTTTTAATATTCATGTATTAAAAGTAAGCTTTTATTGAAGTTGACAAGATCTTGTCAAAGCCTAAAGTATATATATGTACCTATCAAACACAAGTTTAGCTCTGAAACATATGCTCCATCTTTAGTCTTCAAACAATTCCTTAGGTGCACAGTTGATTTAATTAAGTTAAAAATATTCAGGAGGAAAACAGGATGTGTCGTCTGATCTTCAAGGCAAAGTGGAAAGTATTTTTTTTTGTCTTTTTGATGTTTTAAAAGACCTTTTTTTCCCATCAAAATGTTTCACTAAAGTAAAGAGGGCAAGATGAACGTGTTACTTATACTTAGGCCTATTACTTATATCTATCATTGATGCACATATGGACAGTGAAAGTCTGCGGTTTTGACTGTGACAATTGTTTTCTTGTTTGAAAATGTGCACACTATACACACTACATTTTAATTCTGGTTTCTATAGGAACTGCTGGTATCTTGTAAGGCCTTGCAGGCTGCATAGTTGTATCATTTATTGCCCCAGTTATAATGATACATATTGAGGAGGACAAAGGTTCACTGGCAGTCCCCAGATTATATCAAAGGAAGGATCAATGTAAATAAAAAGATAAATGACTTTTCAAACATGTAATTTTGTCTTAATAATATAATGGAGATAAAACAATGTTGTTGTGCATTTTCTTTGTCTTATTTATTTATTTTATTATATTATTCTCATGCTCAGACTAGTTTGACAAAGATGTTATTAAACCATTGTAGTAATTTTAAATTGCAAATTTTGGTCACGTTTTTCTAACTTGAATGATTATGCTGAGATAAAACAGAGCTTCATTAAACTTCTGTAAAAAAAAAAAAAAAAAATTCAACAAGAGACGAGAGCAGATATTTTCCAAATAATGACAATAAGATAAATAATTTATATGAGTGGCACATTTAATGTTCATCGGTCTGAGAAATTCTTGTTTCTTTTTTGGTAAGTTTATCTGTTATCCTCACAGTTGAGCTCACTTCTTCACTTCTTCCTTATAAACATGTAACGGACGTCTTTAACCTCCTCTTCTATGCTGCCTCTGCGACTCTCATTTTCTGGAGAGGGAAAATAACATTAAAATTGAAAGAGATTGTCATTGTGTTACTCTTCAAAGTAGGACATAGACATTATGTAACCAGACTAAAGGCATAAAGCATTTTCAGGCAGTGACATGATATAGTTTAGCATCAGGGGCAGCCTGCTCTCTTTCAGCTAATTCTCTCAGATATATATATTTTTTATAGTTAAGGCATTACACTCAGCCATATTAATCCATATGTATGGTGTAGCTAATAGTAAACAGGATTGTTATGTCTGTGGTTTGTTCATTTCCTTCATGCAGGATTTGTTCCGCCCTGTCTGACAAGATCTAGTTTGGCAGGTAAACTGCTTCCATGGTACACCCATACCAGTTTCATTTGCCAAATAAACAATGAAGAGAACCAACACTCGCTGACCTCATTTTGCATTTTTCTTCTTTGCCCACGTCACACTTAACTAACACTGTTAGTTTAATTCCAGTGAAGGTCATCATGCTCTGTACCTGGTGCAACAGCACTTGGGGAAAAAAACCATGGGTATTGCACACATGGAAAACTGCAGCAGACACATAAAACAAATGGAGAGTGAGATGGTGTGACCAGGTGTCCTGCTTTGTGCGCGACTGCACAGCGTCATCTCTTGTCCCACATATTGAAACTTGCCGTCTCTGTTCTCCTTTTAAATACCAGATTTCTGCCCAGATCTTGAACATACTCAGAACGAGAGCCACATTTAGATCAACAGGGGCTGATAGGACTTGGCAACGTCTCAGAAAACTCCTAGGTTCAGTTTTTGGTTCCCTTTTGTGCTGTGTTTTATTGAGCAGTGATACTTATAAAAGTGATACTGAGGCAGAGCTCAAACCTCCAAACAGCATCACTTCATCAGCCACTCTGCAGATAAACAACCATCCATGTTCTCCAGTTTAGTGACACAAACTTTAAAAGCTGAAAAGCTGTGAGCTGCAAGATGAGCATGTCTTTGTTTTCCTGACGCAAAGTCAAATCAAAACCCAAAGTTCGTCTATTGCGATGCATTTATTAAATATTTTCTTTACAACAATCATACAGCACATATGTATATTTACTCTTCGTCTTCATTTTCAGTTGGCTATGAAATAAGGACCTCAAATGACAAAGTATTAAGTTAGTAAACTGAAGACATGAATAATATTTGGAGGGCAAAGGTAGGTAAAGGTAGGTACTTCCCACTGCAAATCTAATTAGTATTCAAGGGGTCTTACACGAAAGTCAATATGAAACAAAGGTAAATGAACATTGGCCTATAATATATAGATTTTATTAAATACACCATGTTTGCAAATGTAATAAAATACATAGATCTACAGGTCTAATACCAACCTCTCCATAGGTGCAGACAACACACATCTATCTCTAAGTGCTTAGAACGGGCGTCATGTGACAGAAAATAAATGACCTGGCAATCCTCAGCATTCTTACTCAGACTTAAAAAGAAAAAGTCATAAAAAACGCTCTGAGTTTAAAAGGCAGAGAAACCTGCACCTCTCTGGATTGTTTTGTGCTATTTAGATGTCATTTATTGCCTACCAACACTTGCATAGGAGAAATGAACCACAATGTTGGCTCCGTGTGCAGGTCACCATTCACAGACTGTCTGCGTTGTCTAATCCCCCCAACACAGGCACTCTGTATCTCTCTCATGTATAAATAGGCACTCTCTGTTATTAGTGTATGAATGGCAAGAAACTGCCCCCTCCCCTCCTGAGTTTAACTGTCTTCACAATAAAAGCCATTTCTGGTAACAGGAAGCAGAGTGTCATGTGACTGAACGATTATTTTCTCAGCTGTCTCTTGTTTCTACGTGACTGAAACATAAGGTACCTGTGAGTTGTTTCGACCTGATCTACACGTAATTTTGTTTTGTTTTTTTGCAAATGATCATCATTAGTAGAGCTTTTAGATAGAAGATTTACAGATTTACTTTGAGTTGTAATTTCACAGCACAGGTGTGAAGTTGAAGTTGAAGGCACACTGTCTCTAAAACAAATTGACTACAATATATTTACAAAGCCAATTCAACAGATAATTATATAAAAACAATCATAAGGCAACACTTCAGCGCAATATTCAAAGTAGGGCTTTGGTGTATTACTATACTTCATTACTGGGCCATAACCTTTCTAGGTTTTGCATAATGGAGACTTCATTAACATCCCTGTCGAAATACACATCAAACCGCAGGCACTAAAATCCATCAATCCTCTACAACAAGAATTGTAAATCCGCTTCTGTCCGAGTCACTCTTTGGCAGTTCCTCCTTAGATCCACCAGGTGTCTCCCTTCACCCGCAGCAGAGTTAGTAGGAGGCGGCCGTGGGGATGGAAGAGGAGCTGCCAGGCTCAATATGCTTCAGGTGGCACGAGTGGCAGAGCAGGTGGCCGTTCAGAGGGTAGCAGCGGTGACCCTCTTCGTCGTTCAGCTCCATCTTACAGTCCTAAAATACACAGGGGATGAGAGAGATGAGAGGGACGCCTCCGCCCAGAAAAAGAGGATAATTGGTCTCACCTCTGCTCTGCATTGACCTCATTACTGTCCACTGAATGTTTGGATGGCAATTAAAGCCTCAGACATGTACAGATGTGGGCTTTTACATGAGGTTTGTCTCTGTAGTTACAAGGAGATATGAAAACATCTCAGCGTGAGCACATCTCACGTTGATGAAAATTCCTTGATCTGCCTTATGTCTTACAGTTTGAAGGAACATGCAGATGGCTCCTCTTTGAACAACTTGATAGATTAAAAAAACTCAACCTCTCCATAGTTTAACTCTACTTTAACAAGAAGTTGCCCCCCCTCAGCCCACTGATTTTTATTTACATGAAGTGGAAGAACAGCAGCTGTCAATCAGCCGGTGGCGAATGAAGACGAAGCCCTTCAGGAAAATGATGAGCTAGTGATGATGAGGTGTCGCGTACCTGCTCTCCTCAGCAGTACATAATTATCGCCAAGACTGTAATTAAGATTAGGGATCTACTCTTTATGATTTCTCTTAATGAGCCATTTAGACGCTCACCCCGGCTCCGTGCCAGTGAGCGTGCATGTTGTCGGTGACATAGAAACTCACCTCACAGTGATAGCATTCCACGTGATAGTCTTTGTCCATGGATACAACTCGAATGGTCTCGTCAGAGCCCTGGAGAGAAATCCAGACAGACAAACGCAACTGAAGCCAGTCCCACCAGGAAACACTGCACTGTCTCGTTCTGTTCAACAAAATCTTTAAAACATCACCCAGCTCGTTTGTGTAAGCTCAGAACTGAACTGTCTGTACTTTAGACTGCTCCTCTGTATTGCAACAACCCACTGTGTCGCTGCATGATCAAATCATGTTTCATTACATTTTTTTTTATTTTATTACTGAAAAAAACTGAACTTTGCAACAGAATAGGATTTACAGATCCTACTGGCTCACTATTGACACAAAGAACATCAGCACTGGGAGTCTAAAGCTTGGGAGCAAATCAGTTACAAATATGTACAAAGATCTTGTATCTCAGTCTGAACACAGCGTGCTCTTTGTCCTCCTGATTCTCCACATCCACCCAGAGATAGTGTTTGTTTTCTTCAGTTATCTGTCTGTGGTTCTGTGGACCTCCCCTGAATGTCCAGACAGACAGACAGACATACACACACACACACACACACACACACACACACACACACAGTACCTCTCCTCTACATACCGGCTTCACTGCTCACTAAAAGGGGAGGGCAAGGGACATTCCAGCAAAGTTGACTCTAATTTTGGACATTTCTTTGTTTTTGCCAGCATGTCCATGTCTGTGTCTCCGCACTCTTGGTCCGTTCACAGCGCAGAGATATTAAGACTCCACACTTGACCTGACCTGCCGTCTAGTGGGAAATATGTTTATATTGAGCCATCGGCTTTTTTCAACAACTAAATTCTGAGTTTGGGTCATAAGTGAGTCATAATACGGAGATAGAGATTTATAATCTGATCCACGGGTAAAGGTGAACAACCTCCAGATGATTAACACCATAAAGTTCATGCTGCCCTCACAGTGAAACAGGGCTTGAGGCTAACTTACTCATACTCTATATGCCATCGCTGCCAGCCTTTGCTCCAATCTGGCTGTTGTTCAGCTCCATAAGACAGCCGATCATCTACCACTGAGCGTATTCTAAGTTTATGCTCACTTCATATCTTAAGTTATCGGACTCAACTGTGGAATGTAAACTTGTAAACTGAGAAGTGTGGTGCTTGTGGCTGAGGAAAAGGGCTTGAAGCTGCTATTGGTGGCCTGGTGGTTAAAGCACTGACCGTGGACGACAACATTCCTGGTTGGAGACCTGCTGCAGCTCTTTATTGGACGCGGTTCTCCGTCTCTCTGCTCTGATTTAATGTCATCTCTCCTCTGTCAGCTCACTAACAGAGGCCTGACACATTCTGCTGCTCTAACAAGATAAATGAACCTTTCTCACCGGGGGCTCAGTCACACAAAGTACACAGTGCACTCAAGGGCGTGTGATATGCGGTTACTATCAGTACTTATCAGAGCATTATTCTTACATCAGCGCACTATAATAACCACTTTGGTTTTCTAAATCATATGATAAAACTCTAATCCTGACACAAAAGCATAGCTGTATATATCTCATAAGATATTTATCTCTTTTAAGGAAAGTTTGAACTTTAACTGATTCAGACGTGTGGCACTAACTATACCTGCTAAGAATAAATAATATTTCACTATAACCCTGTCTGCTGATGTGATCTTACCTCTGAGGGCAGGATGGGCTGGTTACAGGCTGCACATTTAGGGGCCAGGACCCTGGAAGAGAGAGATGGAAACAGAATGTTTTTATACATTTGGTAAATCTGCACTCAAGTAATTAATTCAGGATTAAATGAACTGTGTTCAATTACAATCTTACCAAAGACTTTAAAGGTTACAGTTCATAGCCGACGTCCCTCTCTAAACATTTATACCCATTTTACCCTGCGTCTCTCTTTCCTGACTCAGACAAATTCAAGATCCTGACTTGACTCAGGAGATGCCAGGTTTGCAGATGTGCTGGCTTTCCCTCACACACGTGATTCTCCCAAATCCAAATCCCCCCCCCAAAAAAGTAGAAAAACAAAACGCAAAATGAATTCATTATTTCCACACACATGGCTGGCACCTGGATGTCTGAGGAAATAACAAAGGGCCTCTCAGTGTGGTTGGGCATGACTGTGGCTCAAAGTCAAACACATACTGTATACACAATAAGGTTTGTCTGATTTAATCAGCGTAGAGAACATGTGGAAGCTGCCAGACAGAGATCAGCCATGTGCTCAGCTGCGCGGTACATGCTGTCCCAGCAGAGAGATGAACGGCTGTGTGAGTGTAGAAGGAGACGCTGAGGCACTACAGGTGCTACCATTGAGAGTTTGCAGTCAAACACAGTCTCTAAAAGTATCTCACAAGTGTGACATCAGTTTTCCTCACACACACAAAACCTTGGCTTTTCATTTAGTCACCAGAAGGTCTGTATTTGTCTTTTCGTAGCATGTCACTGTTGAGTTTAGACAAGAGAAGTCATGGCCGGACGCCTATCTTCACACCTCTAACAGGACAGAGATCCTTTCTCACTCTCCCTGACTACACTTCTCATGTGTCTGCCACACGTGTCAGAGGAAACCTGTCGGACCTTCTCAACCTGATCCTGCAGTAGCTGTCGGGCTGTGCTGTGATTTAACTTGGAATATGAAACTAAGGCAGTTCTCCCAGTGTCATGCTAAACTAATTTAAAACAGATAAATTCAGGTCATGCGCTTGTGTTACTTTTGAACTACTAGATAACAAGTGACACTCACTTGTGGTAGTCTTTGACACAGTAGATCTTATTTTCAGTGTCCACAGTGAAAGGCACTCCATCAAGGCTCTCATTACAGACGACGCAGCGGAAACAGCCGGGGTGGTAGGACTTCCCGAGGGCCTGCAGGATCTACAGAGGAATAAATGAGGGAAGAATATCAGGAAATCAATCCTCTTGTTTCATTCTGCTATTTCACATTTCCTCTTTATTTGTATGTAAAAGAATTAAAATAGTCTTTGCCTCCAGATAAGATTAATATTTAATGATTCCTCTGGGTATATTGAGTCATCAGGGTAAAGCTATTCAACAAAACTGAAATAAAACCAAAGGAATAAAGATGAAGAATTCAATGTCTTCTTTGGTGGATTTAAGACAGAGGCAGACAATACACTGTACAGTACGTGACATACATGAACATGTACATAACATAAAAATGCTCTCAGTGATCATGGCCAGCAGATTTCTGGTGCGAGATACAGCAAATGAAATGTGCAGATGTGAGGATAAGGCAGTGCAGTAAAAACTGAGAGTTCTCCTTCATCTCTGTCTGCTGGATGGAGAACATGTGTGGAGTCATGTAAAGAACAACGTCCCAAAGGCTGCGACACATCCTGGCTTGATCAAACCGTGTCTGTGTGTGTGTGTGTGTGTGTGTGTGTGTGTGTGTGTGTGTGTGTGTGTGTCTGTTTTTACCCCTGGGATTGTGTGTGCGCGTGTATGTACATGTATGTGTATGTGTGTAAATGTATGAATATAAGAGAGCAAGAGATGCACATACAGAGCCAACACTTCCTTCTGAGTCTTTATCCAGATGTGCCCACAGAGAGCTCTTTTAGTGAAGTTAAACTAAGTTACTGCTGAGATCACCTGGCTCGGACCCACACACACACACACACACACACACACACACACACACACACACATAGACACAACACCACACACAACAGGAGAGAAGCAATAGACACTCACCATGTCCATAATCAGATGTCCACATGCGTTGCACTTGTCCGCAGACTGCTGGAAACCAGAGTACTTTAACAGACAGAGACAAAATGATGGTGATGTCATTGGAATTTGTTTCCTTAATGGATGACTGAAATCTCCGACTCTGCTTCAGACTAAGCTCTGAACAACTCCGCTGTGGCTCTTAGACATAATCCCAAGCAGACTATTTGGTTGAGCATTTGTAGCTGTGTTAAAATACCTGCTTATAAAACAACATGAAATCACCACTTTCCCTCTCTCGGAGCATATCTGTTGTGTGCAATATAAATATTCATTAAAACAACAACAAACAGATTGTGTGTGGAGTTTGTTACAGAAGCCGGTGAAGAAGGTTTTTAGGTATGAACGTGGTTTGGTTCCCGAGATTGGCGTTTAAATCATTCAGTTTTTGAATCAGTCAGCTGAGCTTCATTATTTGTTATTATGTGGAGCGGTGTCAGTGTGGAATGGCCACTCTAACAGACCAGGCAGAGGAGCAGATGTAATTAACAGCACATAGGAGGGCGCAGAGCCAGAGCAAATTAAATTCAGTATGAATTTTGATTTTAATTGAGCAACTGAAAGCTTTTGGTGGAGGGGTGATTAGACATGGTTTTATACAGACAGGGCTTTTGAGGTAAACACACACAGAACTACTGACAGCGTCAATAAGAGGATGAGTTGGGAAAGTACGCACGTAAATGGTGGATTTCCTATGTCAACACACTACAAAATGTGCACTGGAAATTACAACACATTTTTACCAGAGAGGGTTAACTGTGTTTCGTGTACGTCCTACGATCACACATAGTGAAAGTACATAGTCATAACTGCACCTAGCGTGAGTGGCCTGACTGCCCTCCACCCCATAAACCATAGCAGAGCAGCCTCTCCAGTTTCTGACCTCCCTCCAGTCCCACCCAAGGGAGGAAACTGATCTGAATCAGCTGCATCAGATGCTACAAAACTGGGCCACAAGGTGAAACGTCTCTGACCTACACTGTATATTTAAGTAGAAGGCTGATATATTAATTACTCCTAGTTAACTGTAAAGATCTGTAAAACTTCCTGCGAAGGGATGGATTGTGTGAAGTCATACACAGACATATTGATTGTGCTGTATTGTATCGACCAACTCACCAGAAAGTCCTCTTCACAGAAAACCTTCCCTCCGACATAGTAGAAAGCCTTCCCTCTCAGCCTTCGACCTGCAGAAACAGACAAAAACGTTTGTTTTTCTTGAGCGACACAAAGCAGAATCTGCACCTGAAACTCTCAAATCTGTCAGTCAGAGAGAAAAGAAATGTTTTTGTCATTACCATAGATCAGAAATGAACTAGAAACGGTGAGTCAATAATATGACGTTGAAACGTCTTTGTGAAAAATCTTGCAAAGCCATGAACCCCGTCTCAGAAAATAGTTACAGCACTAATGCATAAAGACCCGTTGTGATTAATAACGGTCATTTGAAGGTAATGGACCCTCTTGTAATATTCATTATATCCTGCTGAATCCCAGCAAGATAAATCAAATAAACTGATCTATGGCGAGCTGGTGTCTTAATATAATATAACTGGGACACAGAGCAGGCTCCAGAAAGACAAGGAACACATCTGGATCAAACACATGTGGGGAATATGCTGATTAAATCCAATTACTGGACAGGTGCAACAGATTAAACACTCTGCTCTATTGGATTTCATGGCAACCACAGGCCAAGACCTACAACAGCCCGCTGTACTCTGCCTCTTTGTTCCTTTCTGCTTGTGCTTCCTGTCTGTCTGTGCACTTTAATCGTTCTATGGTCTGGATCTGGCTTCTTATAGCTAGACACACACTCACACACACAGCAAAACCTTCCCGCTCACTTCACATATAGCTATTCTTGCCCAGGTCCCACAGGAAGAGGGAACATTCCTCACATTTTCCGAGTGGGGAGGTGAGACGGGGGGAAAGCAGGGAGGAGGAGGGAGAGGGGGGGGTAACCTTGGTGAACAGGAGCCCTATTTATCTCCCATCTCACGCTCTGTTTACCTGATTGCTTGTGTCCAGATAGATGCACGGACAAATGTAGCCACTCGGAAACACAGCTCATGTTACTTTATTTTTGAGACAGCAGAGATCTCTCACTGCTACGTCATGAAGGGCAGTGTTGCAAGTTACTGAGCAGCAGTGAAGCACCAGAACTTGTCTGTTGTACAAGAACTTATATAAGTTGGGTATTTAATTTGTTGGATTTATCAAAAACAAGTGAACAGACTCAGGAAAATAACTAGACAATATTAATGACCATAATTTGACAGTTTAAAGGTGCAAATTAAATAAATAAACTGTTGTTTTTTTTGCTTTGAACAGTGAGCTTGAATTAAATGGTGAGTATGGAGATAACGACATGGGGGGGAAAAAAGCTAAAGTAAATCCCATGATTCATCCTCTAAAATAAATGTCACATGAAAATCTCTAAAGCAGTTATTCACAATTTCATTAGCTCACATTAATAGAATAACAGAATAATATCAGTCACATAGCAACCACGGCTCGCACAACAAATTGCTCAAGAGACAAGTTATTTTGATCGAGCCGAGGTGTTGAACCGGCCTTGGGTAATTACTGACAGCCAGTGTTGGAACTGTGTCCCTAAAGGAAAAAGGAAAGGATGAAGGGAATGAATGTAAGATATGGGCCATTCCTCTTCTTCTTATTCACATTCCTGTCTTTTTTCTCCCAGTGAGTCAGAGAGGGAAAGCTCTGAGCTTTGCAGAGAGATAAGAGCTTAATTAAAGTCAGGAGTCAGGGCTAACTGTTTGAAAAGCACCAGAACAAAGTGCGACTATTCCACTTTCATAAAAATGTAAAATACCTGAGGGACAGAACAAGACACACACGCCATTTTCTAATTAAAACATTCGATGGATTCCCTTGTGTAATCCCATTCAGAAAATATGCAATTCACAATGACCCTACCACGACTTCCCAATCGAGCCTTAACCCTGCTCTTTCCTGCGTGTAAATTAGTCAAGTGAGACATCTCAGCAAAATACCTACGTGTATCCCCTTTAACACACATTTCCCTTTCCACAGTTGTACACTGTGCATTGACATTCAGTCTCATCTAAAGTCATTTGATTTACATGTGTTTGATTTACATATGTTAAACAGACAAAGTGGTAAACCTCAGTGTGCTCTGTGAATTTCCTTTGACTGTGAACAGCACCTGGGACATTTGGTCAAGGCCCTGACATTTTTCTACCCACCAGATGTTAACATACCAGTGGATTCAGGACCAATCAGATCCTTGTTTGTATTCTCTGAAGACTGCAGGGATAAGAGGCTGATATTATGAAAGCAGAAAACTGAGACGGGGACTGTATTCCACTCTTCTTGCTCATATTGCTCCTGTGTGAAAGCATCTAAATGTAGTTACCACACAATAAAAAGCCATTTCCACCTGTTTACATTTTATATATAAAAATACTGAGAGCAAAACTGAGAGAATATGTCTTTTTCCTTCAATTTCCCTCATTTCAGAGTATGTCCTGACTACTGAGTAACCCAGTTCCCACTAGCAGGACTGGAATTGGGTTGCACCGGTAACTGTTTGTAAACAGTCAATGATTAGCCTGGAAGGAAGACCCCCTACAGCGAAGCGCTGAGTCCCAGACACACAGCTTGAACTCCCCTAGCCACCAGGAATGCTCTCCTGCCTCTCAGTCACCTTGTCGGGGGGTGAGTCAGGGCATGGCAGGAAGTTCACAGTCATAAAGACTTGTTATGTAACTTTATCCAAGTGTTTTGGATGAAGATGAAAAGGGATGCTTATTATTAAAGCACTGGATATTAGACTGCATCATGTTGTTTACTGCCATGCAGGTGCATGGAGTGTGCTCCTGCATGCTGGTTGCATGCGGTGGATGGTGTGCTACTATTAAATGGTTTCCCTACAGCATACTGTACTTCTGTCTCATTGCACCCAGCTGACATAACAGCACCCAGTGTGCTCCTGGTGCCCGGCCTACACAGGGGCCCCTATGCCTGCATTCCTCCCCAGCTAAGATGCTTTTCCCTGGGGCCACTCACAGCAAACACAACCCTTATGCCCTCACATGGAGCAAGGTATGAGAAGCATGTGGTGTGTAGCCCCCCTCCCATCTTCTCCTCTGTTTAGACATCAGTTTCAGTCTGAGCCACAATGTGTCTCCTCTTTCCTCTCTCTCTCTCTCTCACACCCACAGAGGAGGAAGGGTAAAACAAAACACTGCGATGTTAATCATACATAAGAGGGCATACCCGCTGAGGTCAAAGGTACTGCAGAATGAGGGGTCACCACAGTGCCGCAAATTCTCCACATACCCACCATAACTGAGACAGAGATTTTAATTAGTGAAAGTGGAGAGCAAGGTCGTGTTTCTGATATAGAAATGTGCTGCTTCCAGCCAGGAAACTACAGGTCGGTTATACACTGCACAGTGCAGCCGGGGTGATGAACCTCTGGTGTGATGTCTGACTGGAACTAATTGGTCGGGTCGACTGTCTAAACTGACACACTGTGAAACCTAAAACCTGGCCGGTGCAATGACAAGTCTCCAGCAGACAGTTCGTTATGCAGCAGTGAGGACTTTACCTGCATTAAATCTAACATTAGAGTAACGGCGTGTAATGATTCACTGTTCCACCGCATGTGCAGTTTGTTTGAACTTACCCGTTCTTTTTTTAAATGTTTCAATAGTTTCAACCTTGGGAAATAACAACGCAAACAAGAGACATGTTGCTGCATGAGTCTGTAGTTAATGGTGCCATGCAAATTGATACATGCGGATTGCGGAAGTCCCACCTCATCTAATGATCACGATCTGTGGTTTTAAAAGTCAACCTTTCCAGTTTCAGGCTGTGCACAGGATGTGGATTCACTACACACATATCAGTTGACTAATGGATAGTTTAGGCCTGCAGAAAGTTTTGCTCTGTGTCTTTGTGTGGGCTGAAGGAGTGACTGGCACACCCAGAAACCAAACACCAGCAGTACAGGACAGTAATCCCTAAATAATTGTGTTTTTGCTTTGGGGCAGTCAATGACTGAAAAAAGAGTGTACCACTTTTATTTAAGAGGACAGGGTCTTTGGCAGCCAATTAGTCAGGACGGTGACATGAGCTCTATACGTCAATCGACCGAAGGGAAAAAAACAGGAGGAAGTGTTTGAATGGACTGAGTGAAGTGTGTGTATGTGCATGTACTTACTACAGGCACTGCAGGTGAAGCAGCTGTCATGGTAGAGGCTCCCCATGGCCTGGCAGGCCTGGTTGGCTCCATACACTTCCTTGTTACACTTAACACACAGTCCTGCAACACAACACAACACAGAATAACACAGAGTCAGAAAAGCCACACATTTAAGTAATCTGCCATTCATTCGCTTACATCAACACCATTCACGCACACATACAGATGTTGTAACGGGCTACATCAACACATACTGAATCATAGACGGATACAGAGTCTGATACAAAGACAGATTGTTGTTGCAGTAAAGAGTTGTGGAGGCTCTGATCCAGATTAAACCAGACAAAAACAATGGAGGGGGAAGTCAGGAAACTAGTTAGCGGGCTATATCATCGAAAGGGGAAATATATCCCTATCTGCTTATTTGGCTTGGCTGAGAAACTGAGAAGTCTGTTAATAAAGAATCAAAGTGTTTCTATTCTAACACAAACAATCAGTGTGGCCTCGTGTTGAGACATCAGCTGTCTACTTAGTATTAATCCATTCCTCATTCAAGCCAAACAGATTTGATACAGATGAGGAGAGAACATTCGTGATAACAAAAAAGAAACTGAAATAAAAACAAAAAATACTTGAAAGTTGAAACTGACAGGAGGCGTTTTCTTTTGCTCGTGTGCTGGGTGAAGAGAACCACTTCATACGCTGAAATGAATTACATAATCCTTCCTTTAACTTTGGACAGATCATGAATACCACGGGGTTTCCATGTGATCAATGCAACAACGTCTTTTCTTTCTTTTTTTCAGTCTTCAGATGAACACACGACTTCTCTGACACTTTACATCTTTTAGCAAAAATGTTCATCGCTCCACGTCTCTGTCAATCTCCATCTCTCCATCCGACCATGCACTGTTTGACATGGTGCGATGTGATAATTGGCTGTGACAAGTGACATCCTCTGTTACCGCTGACCCTAATGTTCACTGGCTACTAAATCAAACAGATATGGTGTGATATGACCACCCACTCAAAGAAAGTGTAAAGGTAAAGGGGAAACATCCTTACTGCATGGAGATAGAAAAGTGAGACCATGAGTTTCTTTTATGTGTGTGCATGTGCATGGGGTTATTTGTGTGTGTGTGTTTTTTATAGAAAAACTCCCTGGAGACAGAGAAGTGTAGCTCAGCAAAAGAGCCCGGCCCGGCCCAGCCCGGCCCAGCCCAGCACTGGTCCTCCTCAAACACTGACAAAGGAACTTCTGTTTCCACTTTATCCAGCACACACCACGTGGCTGCCTCCTAAAACACACACTGTTACATTTTTTATAACTTTCTTCAAATGTTTCTCCTGAGTGATGGTCAGTAACACAATATACAATTGGGCTATATATACATTTCAGCTAAAGCCTCTCCTAATACCACAACAGAGGACACATCATCGGGGACCCCAATGGCTGGAAAGAAGATTTAGAGATGATAGAGGGATATTATTAGAGAGAGCAAAAGAATGTGGCTCTTATGTAAGCTTATGTTGTTTATATGAAAACACAGTAAGTTGATGTCCCCTCAAATTCCCCAAATTAAGATCACGTTATTTCCAAGTTCATTTTCTATAAATGTTTACTGTAAACACTTTTGATCTGAGAACAAACAACTTCAGAGGAAAAACATTTATAGCTTTGATTTGCACGCCCCATGGGGACAAAAATAAGTCCATTTTCTCTTCAGAACCAAAAATTCCTTATTTTTGGACTAATCTCCTCGCCAGTTGGGCCACTATTAATTTGCCTTTGGCCACAGGCCCATATTCCAAAACAGTGTGATTATTCCTGGGCCTGACTGCAAGTGGGGGAGGGGAAACAAAACATGGAGCCAAAACTTCTGACACCCCCTCCCTCTCCCTTCACCTTTCCCAGCTGTCACAACTCCTACTAGAAATGAAAACTAGCAGCTACTAACTTTCTTCAGTCATTCAATTAGCTCGACGACTCCAGATTCATTACACATCCACCAAACAATAAATCGCTGACTATACGAGCAGTAACCATCTGCCCATCACTTCAACATAGCCATCACATGATACACGTGACGTTACAATGTAGAGAAACTGTTTCAGTGGCATCTTTTTCTTCATACTCGCTTCACACCGCACCACACCCCAAACTGACATAGCATATTAGATTCGGTCAAATGCTACAGGCTACATTCATACATAAACAGCCACAGAGACATGCATTAGATTATATCACATTCACACAGACACATAAAGCCAGCCCCAAAAAGCCCGCCAAAGCAGAAGCCAAGAATCCCTGGGAAGAGTTAAGACGAAGCTTTCCACTCTGCAGCCAGATGGGATAAATTAATCCCCCATCTTAACGCAAAACTAAACGCTCCACTGACTGTGTGTGTGTGTGTGTGTGTCTGTGTGAAAGTTGGAGGAAGAGGGGGTGGTAAGCAGAACACTGGGATGTCCCACCACTTCTTCCCTCTTGGATGAACTTGTCTATAAATCTCACATCCTCTCCGGCTCTTGAGGCCAAGGACAAAGAAGCATCGACAAACTTGTCCCTAAATCTTGCTGTTTGTCTCCTCGTCCATTCAGCTACACCGCAGGCACCTCTAAACTTGTCTGGGTCTCCCCTCCCCTTTTTCATCTTAAGACCTCATTTCTAAAATTCCTCGCTCTTTTCCTTCAGACATTCCTCAGTGTTCCCCCCGGTGAAGCCGTTTGGCTCTGGACTCATTTTCCCAGAACCTCCAGCTGCAGATATGCCAATCAGCACTTGATGTACAGTTGGGAACTCTGACTCCGACCCCTGCGTGTAAACACAGCTCAATGGATGAGTTAAATACTGCCATGGCAACGGTGTAAACGTTCAAAAGAGCATTCAAATCTTACTCCTAATGCAAGGCAACATTAACATTCAATAACCTAATATTTAAAAGCATGATGTTCGAAGACTACATATGTGTCTTTTTCATATTTTACTACACAGAATTACGAAGAAAGACATTAAAGTTTTGTGAACAAAGCTTGCCTACACAAGTTTTTTTTTTCTGGAATAAGAGCATGACTCAGAGGATGAGCCATGAGCTGGTGGAAAACTCCTCATAGAAACCGTGTGTGGGTTGTGCGTCGACTCGTGTGTGTTTGTGTGTGTGTGTGTGTGTGTGTGTGTGAAAAGACATACACAGCGTTACTTTAAAACCTACACTTCTGCTGATTGTGCACTGAACTCTCCCACAGTCCGTAACATTCACACCGCTGTGCTATTTATGAGCCTGGTCGTGACAGTGATGTACGCCAGAACATCTTCCTTCGAGCACCAACATGAGCCCACGAGGGTCTGAGGAAAGGCTGAGAATTACAATCGTGACGTTCCAACAGGAAATTCCTCCTGTGAGGAGGCGAGGGTGGGCTGCGCCTGCGTATGTCTGTCTGTCTGTCTGTCAGTCTGTGCAATGGGGGTGCCGCTTTGTGGCTTTGTACCCGACAACATAGCTCTTTCTCACACTCTCTCCCCTCCCACTATCTCTCACCCATGAAGCGGGGCATCCCATTTTCATGAATGGCCTTGGCTCCAAACACCTGGCTGACACGTGAACACTCGTCCTCTCTGCAACAAACACACTCGTGACAGGATACAGTATATCTTGTCAATTTAACAGCGTCTGCATCTGTCAGCTGGTGTCACAACAAAGCGTGTGTGTTTTTCCATGTTGCATCAATTTCCTGATAGTGAAAACAGAGCAGCCACTTACATGACTGATAGTGCTCTGCTGATTCTGGGCAGGCCATGGTTACTCGTTCCTATGTGCCCCCAAAATTAGGAACAGCCACTGTTGATGTAACTCATTAACATTTTTATGATGTGCACGTGTTCATCACAAGCACAAGCATGCTCACAAAAACAGTAATGAGCACAGATCTGCAGTCATTATGTCTTATGGGAAACTGAATGTGACTGTAAGTCACTCAACAGTGTAAGGGACATAAAAAAAATCACAGACTTAATGGAGCACAGACCCTAACAGAAGTGATCAAGATCTAGCTAATGAGTTAAGTCATCAATGTCGACTGAAGAGCAGCCCATTACATTTCTGAGGAGAGAAAAATGCAGCATTCCTCTTTTTGTCCTCTGCCCCACCTTTTTACTGCTCATGGGTTTGTTTGCAGCTGCCAGAAGGGCACAGAGTGAATCATTCAAAAGAAGACATGAAACAAATTAGAAAATTATTCAGTCTGCATTCCACAGAAGAAAAGAGAGAGACCTCCTACAGCTTCTGCCTAATAAGATGAACTATTTTATCAGCAAAGACCATCAGGAATGCCATCAAACAAAGAGATAATACAACGGGGATGCCCTCCTGATTAAGTCATACATAAATATTGTGTGTCCATCTCTGTGTTAAGGGAAACGTAGACAAAAAAGACAACACAGAGTGCCAGTGTGCATATGTAAATATGAAATAAAAAACAAGTGGATGTATGTTCTGATCTGTGCATGGGTGGTTCGGTCAGTCAATGGGCCTTACAGTAGTGGTCCAGTGGACAGACAGAAGCCCCCTTGTTGGTCTAAAAAATTCTTACCAAAGTAGTCAGTCTTTGGTTGGGCATCCATCTCTTTCTCCAGGCGTTTAGTGAGAGCTTCTAATTTTATTTCAGCAGTAGAGGGCCCCTGTTCTGGGGGCTGTGTGGCGGGGAAAGGCTGGCAGGTTAGCTGGACAGGTTTGGAGGAGCATGGGACTTGGCATGGTTCAGCGATGGCGGCCTGTCCACAGATAGGCATTTGGCACTGACCTTGACCCGGGCTGCTGCTTTTAGAGACATAGCCATGGCTCAATGCAGGGGACGTCCCCTGGACTTTGAGTTGAGATGTTTCAGAAGGTGCAGGCACAATAGGAGAAGCTGGCACAAGACCATTATGGCTAGTTGAGGGTCTGGAGGTTGGGGACGCTGGTGCATAATGGGCCACAGGTTGTATAGGAGAGGGCTGCTGCTGCTGCTGCACGTGGAAATCTGCCCCACCTGTGAAGGCACTCAGAGGCAGGGCTGGGATGAGATCTGGTTTTGCTGATCCAGAAGGCTCTCCGGTCCATCCCCTGGCCGGCCCAGCAGAGGGGGGTGGACTGCGGTTTACAGCGTGGGGGGTGCCAACCTGATTCTGCTGGGATGGGAGATTGTTGACAGTGGGGGGTGCAGGAAGGCGCTGCTGCTGCTGCTGCTGCTGCTGCTGCTGCTGCTGAAATGCAACGTTGCCCCCTGACCCAGACGGAGATGGGGATAGCTGGCTGTCTCTGGATGAGGCCCAGGCAGCCGACGATGGGCTGACCGGGTGACGAGCGTGAGCGGGCGGAGAGGGAGACGCGCTTCCTGCGCCGGGGGGAGCAGCCTGGGCGCTGTGCTGGTACGGATGTGGCTCCAAGCGCTCTTTATCTTCGTAACTATTTCCGAAGCCGTATGCCCTGCCGGCTGGAGGTTCAGGCTGGATGCTGGTGTGTTGTTGTTTCTGGCCGTCAAACTGCGCGTACGACGACTGACTCCCGGTCGTGGTGCCCGGGACAGGACCGGAGAGAATCGGGGGCTTCGCTGCCGCTTCACCCGGCTGTCTGTAACTGTTGATAGGCGGCCTGTCTTTGGTGTAATATGTGCTGCTGCTGCTGTTGTTGTGACCCCCATTCATCCTTATAGCCTGGGTGGTTTTCGCCATCTCCTCTTGGTGTTTCTGCATGTGTATTTTAGTCATTTTGGAGGCAAAAACTCTCCGCGTCTCTTCAAAGTCGGGGTTGTTTCCTGCGTCCCTCCTCATGCGAAACAAACCATCTCTGGATGCTTCATACATGTTGAGGTCCTCGATAAACTTACTCGCCTCCAGTCCTAAATCCTCGTATTTATCCATTTTTAAAGACACGTCGTCTCTCCGCGTCAGGAAAGTAAAGTTGAACCAGTCAAATGTAAAAGCTAAAAGCCTTAGCTAGCAGTCTGTAAAAGTGATAACCTCCACGGTGAATTATTAGCTTACTGTTACTGACAGGAGACCAGACCGTCCAGCTCCGCCGAGAAACTTTTTCCTCTTGTTTCCAACTTTTCCGTCCCCTTTTTTCTCCCCTTCTTCTTTCTTTTTACACCGTCCTATGGTCAAGAAATAAAAGTTTCAAACTCCAAGTGTCCTCCTCCTCCTCCTCGGTGAGAAGTGTCCGTCTCTCCGTCCGGCGCAGCTCTGACCCGAACAAGCCTCCCTCTGTCTGACTGTGTTTTAAACGAGCTGATCCCAGATCCGATAGCCCGGGCGACCCCACCACAAGCCGCCCCCTCTACCTCCTCCTCCCGCTAACAGTCCCAGCGGGGAACCTTCATTCACAAACCCTCTCTCCTCCAGCACTTTTTCTTCTGTCAGGGGGGGAAACTACTCCAGAAAAAGTGGTTAAATATCCGATAATATTTTGCCGTTAATGTTAAAAGTAACTTCAGTTGACGTTCGGACCGTGGGATAACCGTCGCGTCACGCACGCACGCGCCCGTACGTGGCCACCACCGTTCGACTCGACAGTTGGGACTGAAAACATGGAACGGTTTGTTTTTAAAGGCGCAGTGCTCACATGAAAACCAGCGACGAGTATAAAGTCCGAGCCGAGGAGAGGAGAGGAGAGGAGGGCAGCAACACCGGCCTCATTAATCACAGACACAGTGACCTTATAAATAACTCTACGTATGTGTAGTAGGAGCGTTTACGGAGGAGCGTGCACGGGGGAGGACTTTTTGTGTGTGTT